>NW_027446613.1:0-120365 GCF_038048845.1 Mixophyes fleayi | reverse complement strand
TTTGATAATTGTGGGCAATGTTACAAATGTCATGAGAAACAAGAATTATGTAAAAGGATTGATGTAAATCATTGTTTACAAGAGAAAGTGAGACAGGAATGCAAAAAAGCGTTGTTTTTGTACGGCAATGAAGAAATGACTATGTTTTGCGATTTCTCCTGCTCAGAAAGACTTAGAAAGTTGATAATTGTGGGCAATGTTAGAAATGTCATGAGAAACAAGAATTATGTAAAAGGATTGATGTAAATCATTGTTTCTAAGAGAAAGTGAGACAGGAATGCAAAAAAGCGTTGTTTTTGTACGGCAATGAAGAAATGACTATGTTTTGCGATTTCTCCTGCTCAGAAAGACTTAGAAAGTTGATAATTGTGGGCAATGTTAGAAATGTCATGAGAAACAAGAATTATGTAAAAGGATTGAATGTAAATCATTGTTTCTAAGAGAAAGTGAGACAGGAATGCAAAAAAGCGTTGTTTTTGTACGGCAATGAAGAAATGACTATGTTTTGCGATTTCTCCTGCTCAGAAAGACTTAGAAAGTTGATAATTGTGGGCAATGTTAGAAATGTCATGAGAAACAAGAATTATGTAAAAGGATTGATGTAAATCATTGTTTACAAGAGAAAGTGAGACAGGAATGCAAAAAAGCGTTGTTTTTGTACGGCAATGAAGAAATGACTATGTTTTGCGATTTCTCCTGCTCAGAAAGACTTAGAAAGTTGATAATTGTGGGCAATGTTAGAAATGTCATGAGAAACAAGAATTATGTAAAAGGATTGATGTAAATCATTGTTTACAAGAGAAAGTGAGACAGGAATGCAAAAAAGCGTTTTTTTTGTACGGCAATGAAGAAATGACTATGTTTTGCGATTTCTCCTGCTCAGAAAGACTTAGAAAGTTGATAATTGTGGGCAATGTTAGAAATGTCATGAGAAACAAGAATTATGTAAAAGGATTGATGTAAATCATTGTTTCTAAGAGAAAGTGAGACAGGAATGCAAAAAAGCGTTGTTTTTGGACGGCAATGAAGAAATGACTATGTTTTGCGATTTCTCCTGCTCAGAAACACTTAGAAAGTTGATAATTGTGGGCAATGTTAGAAATGTCATGAGAAACAAGAATTATGTGAAAGGATTGATGTAAATCATTGTTTCTAAGAGAAAGTGAGACAGGAATGCAAAAAAGCGTTGTTTTTGTACGGCAATGAAGAAATGACTATGTTTTGCGATTTCTCCTGCTCAGAAAGACTTAGAAAGTTGATAATTGTGGGCAATGTTAGAAATGTCATGAGAAACAAGAATTATGTAAAAGGATTGATGTAAATCATTGTTTACAAGAGAAAGTGAGACAGGAATGCAAAAAAGCGTTGTTTTTGTAGGGCAATGAAGAAATGACTATGTTTTGCGATTTCTCCTGCTCAGAAAGACTTAGAAAGTTGATAATTGTGGGCAATGTTAGAAATGTCATGAGAAACAAGAATTATGTAAAAGGATTGATGTAAATCATTGTTTACAAGAGAAAGTGAGACAGGAATGCAAAAAAGCATTGTTTTTGTACGGCAATGAAGAAATGACTATGTTTTGCGATTTCTCCTGCTCAGAAAGACTTAGAAAGTTGATAATTGTGGGCAATGTTAGAAATGTCATGAGAAACAAGAATTATGTAAAAGGATTGATGTAAATCATTGTTTCTAAGAGAAAGTGAGACAGGAATGCAAAAAAGCGTTGTTTTTGGACGGCAATGAAGAAATGACTATGTTTTGCGATTTCTCCTGCTCAGAAAGACTTAGAAAGTTGATAAATGTGGGCAATATTAGAAATGTCATGAGAAACAAGAATTATGTAAAAGGATTGATGTAAATCATTGTTTACAAGAGAAAGTGAGACAGGAATGCAAAAAAGCGTTGTTTTTGTACGGCAATGAAGAAATGACTATGTTTTGCGATTTCTCCTGCTCAGAAAGACTTAGAAAGTTGATAATTGTGGGCAATGTTAGAAATGTCATGAGAAACAAGAATTATGTAAAAGGATTGATGTAAATCATTGTTTCTAAGAGAAAGTGAGACAGGAATGCAAAAAAGCGTTGTTTTTGGACGGCAATGAAGAAATGACTATGTTTTACGATTTCTCGTGCTCAGAAAGACTTAGAAAGTTGATAATTGTGGGCAATGTTAGAAATGTCATGAGAAACAAGAATTATGTAAAAGGATTGATGAAAATCATTGTTTGTAAGAGAAAGTGAGACAGGAATACAAAAAAGCGTTGTTTTTGTACGGCAATGAAGAAATGACTATGTTTTGCAATTTCTCCTGCTCAGAAAGACTTAGAAAGTTGATAATTGTGGGCAATGTTAGAAATGTCATGAGAAACAAGAATTATGTGAAAGGATTGATGTAAATCATTGTTTCTAAGAGAAAGTGAGACAGGAATGCAAAAAAGCGTTGTTTTTGTACGGCAATGAAGAAATGACTATGTTTTGCGATTTCTCCTGCTCAGAAAGACTTAGAAAGTTGATAATTGTGGGCAATGTTAGAAATGTCATGAGAAACAAGAATTATGTAAAAGGATTGATGTAAATCATTGTTTACAAGAGAAAGTGAGACAGGAATGCAAAAAAGCGTTGTTTTTGTACGGCAATGAAGAAATGACTATGTTTTGCGATTTCTCCTGCTCAGAAAGACTTAGAAAGTTGATAATTGTGGGCAATGTTAGAAATGTCATGAGAAACAAGAATTATGTAAAAGGATTGATGTAAATCATTGTTTACAAGAGAAAGTGAGACAGGAATGCAAAAAAGCGTTGTTTTTGTACGGCAATGAAGAAATGACTATGTTTTGCGATTTCTCCTGCTCAGAAAGACTTAGAAAGTTGATAATTGTGGGCAATGTTAGAAATGTCATGAGAAACAAGAATTATGTAAAAGGATTGATGTAAATCATTGTTTCTAAGAGAAAGTGAGACAGGAATGCAAAAAAGCGTTGTTTTTGGACGGCAATGAAGAAATGACTATGTTTTGCGATTTCTCCTGCTCAGAAAGACTTAGAAAGTTGATAATTGTGGGCAATGTTAGAAATGTCATGAGAAACAAGAATTATGTAAAAGGATTGATGTAAATCATTGTTTCTAAGAGAAAGTGAGACAGGAATGCAAAAAAGCGTTGTTTTTGTAGGGCAATGAAGAAATGACTATGTTTTGCGATTTCTCCTGCTCAGAAAGACTTAGAAAGTTGATAATTGTGGGCAATGTTAGAAATGTCATGAGAAACAAGAATTATGTAAAAGGATTGATGTAAATCATTGTTTACAAGAGAAAGTGAGACAGGAATGCAAAAAAGCGTTGTTTTTGTACGGCAATGAAGAAATGACTATGTTTTGCGATTTCTCCTGCTCAGAAAGACTTAGAAAGTTGATAATTGTGGGCAATGTTAGAAATGTCATGAGAAACAAGAATTATGTAAAAGGATTGATGTAAATCATTGTTTCTAAGAGAAAGTGAGACAGGAATGCAAAAAAGCGTTGTTTTTGGACGGCAATGAAGAAATGACTATGTTTTGCGATTTCTCCTGCTCAGAAAGACTTAGAAAGTTGATAATTGTGGGCAATGTTAGAAATGTCATGAGAAACAAGAATTATGTAAAAGGATTGATGAAAATCATTGTTTGTAAGAGAAAGTGAGACAGGAATACAAAAAAGCGTTGTTTTTGGACGGCAATGAAGAAATGACTATGTTTTGCAATTTCTCCTGCTCAGAAAGACTTAGAAAGTTGATAATTGTGGGCAATGTTAGAAATGTCATGAGAAACAAGAATTATGTGAAAGGATTGATGTAAATCATTGTTTCTAAGAGAAAGTGAGACAGGAATACAAAAAAGCGTTGTTTTTGTACGGCAATGAAGAAATGACTATGTTTTGCGATTTCTCCTGCTCAGAAAGACTTAGAAAGTTGATAATTGTGGGCAATGTTAGAAATGTCATGAGAAACAAGAATTATGTAAAAGGATTGATGTAAATCATTGTTTACAAGAGAAAGTGAGACAGGAATGCAAAAAAGCGTTGTTTTTGTAGGGCAATGAAGAAATGACTATGTTTTGCGATTTCTCCTGCTCAGAAAGACTTAGAAAGTTGATAATTGTGGGCAATGTTAGAAATGTCATGAGAAACAAGAATTATGTAAAAGGATTGATGTAAATCATTGTTTACAAGAGAAAGTGAGACAGGAATGCAAAAAAGCGTTGTTTTTGTACGGCAATGAAGAAATGACTATGTTTTGCGATTTCTCCTGCTCAGAAAGACTTAGAAAGTTGATAATTGTGGGCAATGTTAGAAATGTCATGAGAAACAAGAATTATGTAAAAGGATTGATGTAAATCATTGTTTCTAAGAGAAAGTGAGACAGGAATGCAAAAAGCGTTGTTTTTGGACGGCAATGAAGAAATGACTATGTTTTGCGATTTCTCCTGCTCAGAAAGACTTAGAAAGTTGATAATTGTGGGCAATGTTAGAAATGTCATGAGAAACAAGAATTATGTAAAAGGATTGATGTAAATCATTGTTTCTAAGAGAAAGTGAGACAGGAATGCAAAAAAGCGTTGTTTTTGTACGGCAATGAAGAAATGACTATGTTTTGCGATTTCTCCTGCTCAGAAAGACTTAGAAAGTTGATAATTGTGGGCAATGTTAGAAATGTCATGAGAAACAAGAATTATGTAAAAGGATTGATGTAAATCATTGTTTACAAGAGAAAGTGAGACAGGAATGCAAAAAAGCGTTGTTTTTGTACGGCAATGAAGAAATGACTATGTTTTGCGATTTCTCCTGCTCAGAAAGACTTAGAAAGTTGATAATTGTGGGCAATGTTAGAAATGTCATGAGAAACAAGAATTATGTAAAAGGATTGATGTAAATCATTGTTTACAAGAGAAAGTGAGACAGGAATGCAAAAAAGCGTTGTTTTTGTACGGCAATGAAGAAATGACTATGTTTTGCGATTTCTCCTGCTCAGAAAGACTTAGAAAGTTGATAATTGTGGGCAATGTTAGAAATGTCATGAGAAACAAGAATTATGTAAAAGGATTGATGTAAATCATTGTTTCTAAGAGAAAGTGAGACAGGAATGCAAAAAAGCGTTGTTTTTGGACGGCAATGAAGAAATGACTATGTTTTGCGATTTCTCCTGCTCAGAAAGACTTAGAAAGTTGATAATTGTGGGCAATATTAGAAATGTCATGAGAAACAAGAATTATGTAAAAGGATTGATGTAAATCATTGTTTACAAGAGAAAGTGAGACAGGAATGCAAAAAACGTTGTTTTTGTACGGCAATGAAGAAATGACTATGTTTTGCGATTTCTCCTGCTCAGAAAGACTTAGAAAGTTGATAATTGTGGGCAATGTTAGAAATGTCATGAGAAACAAGAATTATGTAAAAGGATTGATGTAAATCATTGTTTACAAGAGAAAGTGAGACAGGAATGCAAAAAAGCGTTGTTTTTGTACGGCAATGAAGAAATGACTATGTTTTGCGATTTCTCCTGCTCAGAAAGACTTAGAAAGTTGATAATTGTGGGCAATGTTAGAAATGTCATGAGAAACAAGAATTATGTAAAAGGATTGATGTAAATCATTGTTTACAAGAGAAAGTGAGACTGGAATGCAAAAAGCGTTTTTTTTGTACGGCAATGAAGAAATGACTATGTTTTGCGATTTCTCCTGCTCAGAAAGACTTAGAAAGTTGATAATTGTGGGCAATGTTAGAAATGTCATGAGAAACAAGAATTATGTAAAGGATTGATGTAAATTATTGTTTCTAAGAGAAAGTGAGACAGGAATGCAAAAAAGCATTGTTTTTGGACGGCAATGAAGAAATGACTATGTTTTGCGATTTCTCCTGCTCAGAAAGACTTAGAAAGTTGATAATTGTGGGCAATGTTAGAAATGTCATGAGAAACAAGAATTATGTGAAAGGATTGATGTAAATCATTGTTTCTAAGAGAAAGTGAGACAGGAATGCAAAAAAGCGTTGTTTTTGTACGGCAATGAAGAAATGACTATGTTTTGCGATTTCTCCTGCTCAGAAAGACTTAGAAAGTTGATAATTGTGGGCAATGTTAGAAATGTCATGAGAAACAAGAATTATGTAAAAGGATTGATGTAAATTATTGTTTCTAAGAGAAAGTGAGACAGGAATGCAAAAAAGCATTGTTTTTGGACGGCAATGAAGAAATGACTATGTTTTGCGATTTCTCCTGCTCAGAAAGACTTAGAAAGTTGATAATTGTGGGCAATGTTAGAAATGTCATGAGAAACAAGAATTATGTGAAAGGATTGATGTAAATCATTGTTTCTAAGAGAAAGTGAGACAGGAATGCAAAAAAGCGTTGTTTTTGTACGGCAATGAAGAAATGACTATGTTTTGCGATTTCTCCTGCTCAGAAAGACTTAGAAAGTTGATAATTGTGGGCAATGTTAGAAATGTCATGAGAAACAAGAATTATGTAAAAGGATTGATGTAAATCATTGTTTACAAGAGAAAGTGAGACAGGAATGCAAAAAAGCGTTGTTTTTGTACGGCAATGAAGAAATGACTATGTTTTGCGATTTCTCCTGCTCAGAAAGACTTAGAAAGTTGATAATTGTGGGCAATGTTAGAAATGTCATGAGAAACAAGAATTATGTAAAAGGATTGATGTAAATCATTGTTTACAAGAGAAAGTGAGACAGGAATGCAAAAAAGCGTTGTTTTTGTACGGCAATGAAGAAATGACTATGTTTTGCGATTTCTCCTGCTCAGAAAGACTTAGAAAGTTGATAATTGTGGGCAATGTTAGAAATGTCATGAGAAACAAGAATTATGTAAAAGGATTGATGTAAATCATTGTTTACAAGAGAAAGTGAGACAGGAATGCAAAAAAGCGTTGTTTTTGGACGGCAATGAAGAAATGACTATGTTTTGCGATTTCTCCTGCTCAGAAAGACTTAGAAAGTTGATAATTGTGGGCAATGTTAGAAATGTCATGAGAAACAAGAATTATGTAAAAGGATTGATGTAAATCATTGTTTACAAGAGAAAGTGAGACAGGAATGCAAAAAAGCGTTGTTTTTGTACGGCAATGAAGAAATGACTATGTTTTGCGATTTCTCCTGCTCAGAAAGACTTAGAAAGTTGATAATTGTGGGCAATGTTAGAAATGTCATGAGAAACAAGAATTATGTGAAAGGATTGATGTAAATCATTGTTTCTAAGAGAAAGTGAGACAGGAATGCAAAAAAGCGTTGTTTTTGTACGGCAATGAAGAAATGACTATGTTTTGCGATTTCTCCTGCTCAGAAAGACTTAGAAAGTTGATAATTGTGGGCAATGTTAGAAATGTCATGAGAAACAAGAATTATGTAAAAGGATTGATGTAAATCATTGTTTACAAGAGAAAGTGAGACAGGAATGCAAAAAAGCGTTGTTTTTGTACGGCAATGAAGAAATGACTATGTTTTGCGATTTCTCCTGCTCAGAAAGACTTAGAAAGTTGATAATTGTGGGCAATGTTAGAAATGTCATGAGAAACAAGAATTATGTAAAAGGATTGATGTAAATCATTGTTTCTAAGAGAAAGTGAGACAGGAATGCAAAAAAGCGTTGTTTTTGTACGGCAATGAAGAAATGACTATGTTTTGCGATTTCTCCTGCTCAGAAAGACTTAGAAAGTTGATAATTGTGGGCAATGTTAGAAATGTCATGAGAAACAAGAATTATGTAAAAGGATTGATGTAAATCATTGTTTACAAGAGAAAGTGAGACAGGAATGCAAAAAAGCGTTGTTTTTGTACGGCAATGAAGAAATGACTATGTTTTGCGATTTCTCCTGCTCAGAAAGACTTAGAAAGTTGATAATTGTGGGCAATGTTAGAAATGTCATGAGAAACAAGAATTATGTAAAAGGATTGATGTAAATCATTGTTTACAAGAGAAAGTGAGACAGGAATGCAAAAAAGCGTTGTTTTTGTACGGCAATGAAGAAATGACTATGTTTTGCGATTTCTCCTGCTCAGAAAGACTTAGAAAGTTGATAATTGTGGGCAATGTTAGAAATGTCATGAGAAACAAGAATTATGTAAAAGGATTGATGTAAATCATTGTTTCTAAGAGAAAGTGAGACAGGAATGCAAAAAAGCGTTGTTTTTGGACGGCAATGAAGAAATGACTATGTTTTGCGATTTCTCCTGCTCAGAAAGACTTAGAAAGTTGATAATTGTGGGCAATGTTAGAAATGTCATGAGAAACAAGAATTATGTAAAAGGATTGATGAAAATCATTGTTTGTAAGAGAAAGTGAGACAGGAATACAAAAAAGCGTTGTTTTTGGACGGCAATGAAGAAATGACTATGTTTTGCAATTTCTCCTTCTCAGAAAGACTTAGAAAGTTGATAATTGTGGGCAATGTTAGAAATGTCATGAGAAACAAGAATTATGTGAAAGGATTGATGTAAATCATTGTTTCTAAGAGAAAGTGAGACAGGAATGCAAAAAAGCGTTGTTTTTGTACGGCAATGAAGAAATGACTATGTTTTGCGATTTCTCCTGCTCAGAAAGACTTAGAAAGTTGATAATTGTGGGCAATGTTAGAAATGTCATGAGAAACAAGAATTATGTAAAAGGATTGATGTAAATCATTGTTTACAAGAGAAAGTGAGACAGGAATGCAAAAAAGCGTTGTTTTTGTAGGGCAATGAAGAAATGACTATGTTTTGCGATTTCTCCTGCTCAGAAAGACTTAGAAAGTTGATAATTGTGGGCAATGTTAGAAATGTCATGAGAAACAAGAATTATGTAAAAGGATTGATGTAAATCATTGTTTACAAGAGAAAGTGAGACAGGAATGCAAAAAAGCGTTGTTTTTGTACGGCAATGAAGAAATGACTATGTTTTGCGATTTCTCCTGCTCAGAAAGACTTAGAAAGTTGATAATTGTGGGCAATGTTAGAAATGTCATGAGAAACAAGAATTATGTAAAAGGATTGATGTAAATCATTGTTTCTAAGAGAAAGTGAGACAGGAATGCAAAAAAGCGTTGTTTTTGGACGGCAATGAAGAAATGACTATGTTTTGCGATTTCTCCTGCTCAGAAAGACTTATAAAGTTGATAATTGTGGGCAATGTTAGAAATGTCATGAGAAACAAGAATTATGTAAAAGGATTGATGTAAATCATTGTTTCTAAGAGAAAGTGAGACAGGAATGCAAAAAAGCGTTGTTTTTGTACGGCAATGAAGAAATGACTATGTTTTGCGATTTCTCCTGCTCAGAAAGACTTAGAAAGTTGATAATTGTGGGCAATGTTAGAAATGTCATGAGAAACAAGAATTATGTAAAAGGATTGATGTAAATCATTGTTTACAAGAGAAAGTGAGACAGGAATGCAAAAAAGCGTTGTTTTTGTACGGCAATGAAGAAATGACTATGTTTTGCGATTTCTCCTGCTCAGAAAGACTTAGAAAGTTGATAATTGTGGGCAATGTTAGAAATGTCATGAGAAACAAGAATTATGTAAAAGGATTGATGTAAATCATTGTTTACAAGAGAAAGTGAGACAGGAATGCAAAAAAGCGTTGTTTTTGTACGGCAATGAAGAAATGACTATGTTTTGCGATTTCTCCTGCTCAGAAAGACTTAGAAAGTTGATAATTGTGGGCAATGTTAGAAATGTCATGAGAAACAAGAATTATGTAAAAGGATTGATGTAAATCATTGTTTACTAGAGAAAGTGAGACAGGAATGCAAAAAAGCGTTGTTTTTGTACGGCAATGAAGAAATGACTATGTTTTGCGATTTCTCCTGCTCAGAAAGACTTAGAAAGTTGATAATTGTGGGCAATGTTAGAAATGTCATGAGAAACAAGAATTATGTAAAAGGATTGATGTAAATCATTGTTTCTAAGAGAAAGTGAGACAGGAATGCAAAAAAGCGTTGTTTTTGGACGGCAATGAAGAAATGACTATGTTTTGCAATTTCTCCTGCTCAGAAAGACTTAGAAAATTGATAATTGTGGGCAATGTTAGAAATGTCATGAGAAACAAGAATTATGTGAAAGGATTGATGTAAATCATTGTTTCTAAGAGAAAGTGAGACAGGAATGCAAAAAAGCGTTGTTTTTGTACGGCAATGAAGAAATGACTATGTTTTGCGATTTCTCCTGCTCAGAAAGACTTAGAAAGTTGATAATTGTGGGCAATGTTAGAAATGTCATGAGAAACAAGAATTATGTAAAAGGATTGATGTAAATCATTGTTTACAAGAGAAAGTGAGACAGGAATGCAAAAAAGCGTTGTTTTTGTAGGGCAATGAAGAAATGACTATGTTTTGCGATTTCTCCTGCTCAGAAAGACTTAGAAAGTTGATAATTGTGGGCAATGTTAGAAATGTCATGAGAAACAAGAATTATGTAAAAGGATTGATGTAAATCATTGTTTACAAGAGAAAGTGAGACAGGAATGCAAAAAAGCGTTGTTTTTGTACGGCAATGAAGAAATGACTATGTTTTGCGATTTCTCCTGCTCAGAAAGACTTAGAAAGTTGATAATTGTGGGCAATGTTAGAAATGTCATGAGAAACAAGAATTATGTAAAAGGATTGATGTAAATCATTGTTTCTAAGAGAAAGTGAGACAGGAATGCAAAAAAGCGTTGTTTTTGGACGGCAATGAAGAAATGACTATGTTTTGCGATTTCTCCTGCTCAGAAAGACTTAGAAAGTTGATAATTGTGGGCAATATTAGAAATGTCATGAGAAACAAGAATTATGTAAAAGGATTGATGTAAATCATTGTTTACAAGAGAAAGTGAGACAGGAATGCAAAAAAGCGTTGTTTTTGTACGGCAATGAAGAAATGACTATGTTTTGCGATTTCTCCTGCTCAGAAAGACTTAGAAAGTTGATAATTGTGGGCAATGTTAGAAATGTCATGAGAAACAAGAATTATGTAAAAGGATTGATGTAAATCATTGTTTCTAAGAGAAAGTGAGACAGGAATGCAAAAAAGCGTTGTTTTTGTACGGCAATGAAGAAATGACTATGTTTTGCGATTTCTCCTGCTCAGAAAGACTTAGAAAGTTGATAATTGTGGGCAATGTTAGAAATGTCATGAGAAACAAGAATTATGTAAAAGGATTGATGTAAATCATTGTTTACAAGAGAAAGTGAGACAGGAATGCAAAAAAGCGTTGTTTTTGTACGGCAATGAAGAAATGACTATGTTTTGCGATTTCTCCTGCTCAGAAAGACTTAGAAAGTTGATAATTGTGGGCAATGTTAGAAATGTCATGAGAAACAAGAATTATGTAAAAGGATTGATGTAAATCATTGTTTACAAGAGAAAGTGAGACAGGAATGCAAAAAAGCGTTGTTTTTGTACGGCAATGAAGAAATGACTATGTTTTGCGATTTCTCCTGCTCAGAAAGACTTAGAAAGTTGATAATTGTGGGCAATGTTAGAAATGTCATGAGAAACAAGAATTATGTAAAAGGATTGATGTAAATCATTGTTTCTAAGAGAAAGTGAGACAGGAATGCAAAAAAGCGTTGTTTTTGGACGGCAATGAAGAAATGACTATGTTTTGCAATTTCTCCTGCTCAGAAAGACTTAGAAAATTGATAATTGTGGGCAATGTTAGAAATGTCATGAGAAACAAGAATTATGTGAAAGGATTGATGTAAATCATTGTTTCTAAGAGAAAGTGAGACAGGAATGCAAAAAAGCGTTGTTTTTGTACGGCAATGAAGAAATGACTATGTTTTGCGATTTCTCCTGCTCAGAAAGACTTAGAAAGTTGATAATTGTGGGCAATGTTAGAAATGTCATGAGAAACAAGAATTATGTAAAAGGATTGATGTAAATCATTGTTTACAAGAGAAAGTGAGACAGGAATGCAAAAAAGCATTGTTTTTGTAGGGCAATGAAGAAATGACTATGTTTTGCGATTTCTCCTGCTCAGAAAGACTTAGAAAGTTGATAATTGTGGGCAATGTTAGAAATGTCATGAGAAACAAGAATTATGTAAAAGGATTGATGTAAATCATTGTTTACAAGAGAAAGTGAGACAGGAATGCAAAAAAGCGTTGTTTTTGTACGGCAATGAAGAAATGACTATGTTTTGCGATTTCTCCTGCTCAGAAAGACTTAGAAAGTTGATAATTGTGGGCAATGTTAGAAATGTCATGAGAAACAAGAATTATGTAAAAGGATTGATGTAAATCATTGTTTCTAAGAGAAAGTGAGACAGGAATGCAAAAAAGCGTTGTTTTTGTAGGGCAATGAAGAAATGACTATGTTTTGCGATTTCTCCTGCTCAGAAAGACTTAGAAAGTTGATAATTGTGGGCAATATTAGAAATGTCATGAGAAACAAGAATTATGTAAAAGGATTGATGTAAATCATTGTTTACAAGAGAAAGTGAGACAGGAATGCAAAAAAGCGTTGTTTTTGTACGGCAATGAAGAAATGACTATGTTTTGCGATTTCTCCTGCTCAGAAAGACTTAGAAAGTTGATAATTGTGGGCAATGTTAGAAATGTCATGAGAAACAAGAATTATGTAAAAGGATTGATGTAAATCATTGTTTACAAGAGAAAGTGAGACAGGAATGCAAAAAAGCGTTGTTTTTGTACGGCAATGAAGAAATGACTATGTTTTGCGATTTCTCCTGCTCAGAAAGACTTAGAAAGTTGATAATTGTGGGCAATGTTAAAAATGTCATGAGAAACAAGAATTATGTAAAAGGATTGATGTAAATCATTGTTTACAAGAGAAAGTGAGACAGGAATGCAAAAAAGCGTTTTTTTTGTACGGCAATGAAGAAATGACTATGTTTTGCGATTTCTCCTGCTCAGAAAGACTTAGAAAGTTGATAATTGTGGGCAATGTTAGAAATGTCATGAGAAACAAGAATTATGTAAAAGGATTGATGTAAATTATTGTTTCTAAGAGAAAGTGAGACAGGAATGCAAAAAAGCATTGTTTTTGGACGGCAATGAAGAAATGACTATGTTTTGCGATTTCTCCTGCTCAGAAAGACTTAGAAAGTTGATAATTGTGGGCAATGTTAGAAATGTCATGAGAAACAAGAATTATGTGAAAGGATTGATGTAAATCATTGTTTGTAAGAGAAAGTGAGACAGGAATGCAAAAAAGCGTTGTTTTTGTACGGCAATGAAGAAATTACTATGTTTTGCGATTTCTCCTGCTCAGAAAGACTTAGAAAGTTGATAATTGTGGGCAATGTTAGAAATGTCATGAGAAACAAGAATTATGTAAAAGGATTGATGTAAATCATTGTTTACAAGAGAAAGTGAGACAGGAATGCAAAAAAGCGTTGTTTTTGTAGGGCAATGAAGAAATGACTATGTTTTGCGATTTCTCCTGCTCAGAAAGACTTAGAAAGTTGATAATTGTGGGCAATGTTAGAAATGTCATGAGAAACAAGAATTATGTAAAAGGATTGATGTAAATCATTGTTTACAAGAGAAAGTGAGACAGGAATGCAAAAAAGCGTTGTTTTTGTAGGGCAATGAAGAAATGACTATGTTTTGCGATTTCTCCTGCTCAGAAAGACTTAGAAAGTTGATAATTGTGGGCAATGTTAGAAATGTCATGAGAAACAAGAATTATGTAAAAGGATTGATGTAAATCATTGTTTCTAAGAGAAAGTGAGACAGGAATGCAAAAAAGCGTTGTTTTTGGACGGCAATGAAGAAATGACTATGTTTTGCGATTTCTCCTGCTCAGAAAGACTTAGAAAGTTGATAATTGTGGGCAATGTTAGAAATGTCATGAGAAACAAGAATTATGTAAAAGGATTGATGTAAATCATTGTTTACAAGAGAAAGTGAGACAGGAATGCAAAAAAGCGTTGTTTTTGTAGGGCAATGAAGAAATGACTATGTTTTGCGATTTCTCCTGCTCAGAAAGACTTAGAAAGTTGATAATTGTGGGCAATGTTAGAAATGTCATGAGAAACAAGAATTATGTAAAAGGATTGATGTAAATCATTGTTTCTAAGAGAAAGTGAGACAGGAATGCAAAAAAGCGTTGTTTTTGGACGGCAATGAAGAAATGACTATGTTTTGCGATTTCTCCTGCTCAGAAAGACTTAGAAAGTTGATAATTGTGGGCAATGTTAGAAATGTCATGAGAAACAAGAATTATGTAAAAGGATTGATGTAAATCATTGTTTCTAAGAGAAAGTGAGACAGGAATGCAAAAAAGCGTTGTTTTTGTACGGCAATGAAGAAATGACTATGTTTTGCGATTTCTCCTGCTCAGAAAGACTTAGAAAGTTGATAATTGTGGGCAATGTTAGAAATGTCATGAGAAACAAGAATTATGTAAAAGGATTGATGTAAATCATTGTTTACAAGAGAAAGTGAGACAGGAATGCAAAAAAGCGTTGTTTTTGTACGGCAATGAAGAAATGACTATGTTTTGCGATTTCTCCTGCTCAGAAAGACTTAGAAAGTTGATAATTGTGGGCAATGTTAGAAATGTCATGAGAAACAAGAATTATGTAAAAGGATTGATGTAAATCATTGTTTACAAGAGAAAGTGAGACAGGAATGCAAAAAAGCGTTGTTTTTGTACGGCAATGAAGAAATGACTATGTTTTGCGATTTCTCCTGCTCAGAAAGACTTAGAAAGTTGATAATTGTGGGCAATGTTAGAAATGTCATGAGAAACAAGAATTATGTAAAAGGATTGATGTAAATCATTGTTTCTAAGAGAAAGTGAGACAGGAATGCAAAAAAGCGTTGTTTTTGGACGGCAATGAAGAAATGACTATGTTTTGCGATTTCTCCTGCTCAGAAAGACTTAGAAAGTTGATAATTGTGGGCAATGTTAGAAATGTCATGAGAAACAAGAATTATGTAAAAGGATTGATGAAAATCATTGTTTGTAAGAGAAAGTGAGACAGGAATACAAAAAAGCGTTGTTTTTGGACGGCAATGAAGAAATGACTATGTTTTGCAATTTCTCCTGCTCAGAAAGACTTAGAAAGTTGATAATTGTGGGCAATGTTAGAAATGTCATGAGAAACAAGAATTATGTGAAAGGATTGATGTAAATCATTGTTTCTAAGAGAAAGTGAGACAGGAATGCAAAAAAGCGTTGTTTTTGTACGGCAATGAAGAAATGACTATGTTTTGCGATTTCTCCTGCTCAGAAAGACTTAGAAAGTTGATAATTGTGGGCAATGTTAGAAATGTCATGAGAAACAAGAATTATGTAAAAGGATTGATGTAAATCATTGTTTACAAGAGAAAGTGAGACAGGAATGCAAAAAAGCGTTGTTTTTGTAGGGCAATGAAGAAATGACTATGTTTTGCGATTTCTCCTGCTCAGAAAGACTTAGAAAGTTGATAATTCTGGACAATGTTAGAAATGTCATGAGAAACAAGAATTATGTAAAAGGATTGATGTAAATCATTGTTTACAAGAGAAAGTGAGACAGGAATGCAAAAAAGCGTTGTTTTTGTACGGCAATGAAGAAATGACTATGTTTTGCGATTTCTCCTGCTCAGAAAGACTTAGAAAGTTGATAATTGTGGGCAATGTTAGAAATGTCATGAGAAACAAGAAATTATGTAAAAGGATTGATGAAAATCATTGTTTGTAAGAGAAAGTGAGACAGGAATACAAAAAAGCGTTGTTTTTGGACGGCAATGAAG
The DNA here is from genome assembly GCF_038048845.1 of Mixophyes fleayi. Taxonomy (NCBI): domain Eukaryota; kingdom Metazoa; phylum Chordata; class Amphibia; order Anura; family Limnodynastidae; genus Mixophyes; species Mixophyes fleayi. The sequence goes on along the minus strand of NW_027446613.1, from coordinate 104,661 downwards.
AAATGACTATGTTTTGCAATTTCTCCTGCTCAGAAAGACTTAGAAAGTTGATAATTGTGGGCAATGTTAGAAATGTCATGAGAAACAAGAATTATGTGAAAGGATTGATGTAAATCATTGTTTCTAAGAGAAAGTGAGACAGGAATGCAAAAAAGCGTTGTTTTTGTACGGCAATGAAGAAATGACTATGTTTTGCGATTTCTCCTGCTCAGAAAGACTTAGAAAGTTGATAATTGTGGGCAATGTTAGAAATGTCATGAGAAACAAGAATTATGTAAAAGGATTGATGTAAATCATTGTTTACAAGAGAAAGTGAGACAGGAATGCAAAAAAGCGTTGTTTTTGTAGGGCAATGAAGAAATGACTATGTTTTGCGATTTCTCCTGCTCAGAAAGACTTAGAAAGTTGATAATTGTGGGCAATGTTAGAAATGTCATGAGAAACAAGAATTATGTAAAAGGATTGATGTAAATCATTGTTTACAAGAGAAAGTGAGACAGGAATGCAAAAAAGCGTTGTTTTTGTACGGCAATGAAGAAATGAATATGTTTTGCGATTTCTCCTGCTCAGAAAGTCTTAGAAAGTTGATAATTGTGGGCAATGTTAGAAATGTCATGAGAAACAAGAATTATGTAAAAGGATTGATGTAAATCATTGTTTCTAAGAGAAAGTGAGACAGGAATGCAAAAAAGCGTTGTTTTTGGACGGCAATGAAGAAATGACTATGTTTTGCGATTTCTCCTGCTCAGAAAGACTTAGAAAGTTGATAATTGTGGGCAATATTAGAAATGTCATGAGAAACAAGAATTATGTAAAAGGATTGATGTAAATCATTGTTTACAAGAGAAAGTGAGACAGGAATGCAAAAAAGCGTTGTTTTTGTACGGCAATGAAGAAATGACTATGTTTTGCGATTTCTCCTGCTCAGAAAGACTTAGAAAGTTGATAATTGTGGGCAATGTTAGAAATGTCATGAGAAACAAGAATTATGTAAAAGGATTGATGTAAATCATTGTTTACAAGAGAAAGTGAGACAGGAATGCAAAAAAGCGTTGTTTTTGTACGGCAATGAAGAAATGACTATGTTTTGCGATTTCTCCTGCTCAGAAAGACTTAGAAAGTTGATAATTGTGGGCAATGTTAGAAATGTCATGAGAAACAAGAATTATGTAAAAGGATTGATGTAAATCATTGTTTACAAGAGAAAGTGAGACAGGAATGCAAAAAAGCGTTTTTTTTGTACGGCAATGAAGAAATGACTATGTTTTGCGATTTCTCCTGCTCAGAAAGACTTAGAAAGTTGATAATTGTGGGCAATGTTAGAAATGTCATGAGAAACAAGAATTATGTAAAAGGATTGATGTAAATTATTGTTTCTAAGAGAAAGTGAGACAGGAATGCAAAAAAGCATTGTTTTTGGACGGCAATGAAGAAATGACTATGTTTTGCGATTTCTCCTGCTCAGAAAGACTTAGAAAGTTGATAATTGTGGGCAATGTTAGAAATGTCATGAGAAACAAGAATTATGTGAAAGGATTGATGTAAATCATTGTTTCTAAGAGAAAGTGAGACAGGAATGCAAAAAAGCGTTGTTTTTGTACGGCAATGAAGAAATGACTATGTTTTGCGATTTCTCCTGCTCAGAAAGACTTAGAAAGTTGATAATTGTGGGCAATGTTAGAAATGTCATGAGAAACAAGAATTATGTAAAAGGATTGATGTAAATCATTGTTTACAAGAGAAAGTGAGACAGGAATGCAAAAAAGCGTTGTTTTTGTAGGGCAATGAAGAAATGACTATGTTTTGCGATTTCTCCTGCTCAGAAAGACTTAGAAAGTTGATAATTGTGGGCAATGTTAGAAATGTCATGAGAAACAAGAATTATGTAAAAGGATTGATGTAAATCATTGTTTACAAGAGAAAGTGAGACAGGAATGCAAAAAAGCGTTGTTTTTGTAGGGCAATGAAGAAATGACTATGTTTTGCGATTTCTCCTGCTCAGAAAGACTTAGAAAGTTGATAATTGTGGGCAATGTTAGAAATGTCATGAGAAACAAGAATTATGTGAAAGGATTGATGTAAATCATTGTTTCTAAGAGAAAGTGAGACAGGAATGCAAAAAAGCGTTGTTTTTGGACGGCAATGAAGAAATGACTATGTTTTGCGATTTCTCCTGCTCAGAAAGACTTAGAAAGTTGATAATTGTGGGCAATGTTAGAAATGTCATGAGAAACAAGAATTATGTAAAAGGATTGATGTAAATCATTGTTTCTAAGAGAAAGTGAGACAGGAATGCAAAAAAGCGTTGTTTTTGGACGGCAATGAAGAAATGACTATGTTTTGCGATTTCTCCTGCTCAGAAAGACTTAGAAAGTTGATAATTGTGGGCAATGTTAGAAATGTCATGAGAAACAAGAATTATGTAAAAGGATTGATGTAAATCATTGTTTCTAAGAGAAAGTGAGACAGGAATGCAAAAAAGCGTTGTTTTTGGACGGCAATGAAGAAATGACTATGTTTTGCGATTTCTCCTGCTCAGAAAGACTTAGAAAGTTGATAATTGTGGGCAATGTTAGAAATGTCATGAGAAACAAGAATTATGTAAAAGGATTGATGTAAATCATTGTTTACAAGAGAAAGTGAGACAGGAATGCAAAAAAGCGTTGTTTTTGTACGGCAATGAAGAAATGACTATGTTTTGCGATTTCTCCTGCTCAGAAAGACTTAGAAAGTTGATAATTGTGGGCAATGTTAGAAATGTCATGAGAAACAAGAATTATGTAAAAGGATTGATGTAAATCATTGTTTACAAGAGAAAGTGAGACAGGAATGCAAAAAAGCGTTGTTTTTGTACGGCAATGAAGAAATGACTATGTTTTGCGATTTCTCCTGCTCAGAAAGACTTAGAAAGTTGATAATTGTGGGCAATGTTAGAAATGTCATGAGAAACAAGAATTATGTAAAAGGATTGATGTAAATCATTGTTTCTAAGAGAAAGTGAGACAGGAATGCAAAAAAGCGTTGTTTTTGGACGGCAATGAAGAAATGACTATGTTTTGCGATTTCTCCTGCTCAGAAAGACTTAGAAAGTTGATAATTGTGGGCAATGTTAGAAATGTCATGAGAAACAAGAATTATGTAAAAGGATTGATGAAAATCATTGTTTGTAAGAGAAAGTGAGACAGGAATACAAAAAAGCGTTGTTTTTGGACGGCAATGAAGAAATGACTATGTTTTGCAATTTCTCCTGCTCAGAAAGACTTAGAAAGTTGATAATTGTGGGCAATGTTAGAAATGTCATGAGAAACAAGAATTATGTGAAAGGATTGATGTAAATCATTGTTTCTAAGAGAAAGTGAGACAGGAATGCAAAAAAGCGTTGTTTTTGTACGGCAATGAAGAAATGACTATGTTTTGCGATTTCTCCTGCTCAGAAAGACTTAGAAAGTTGATAATTGTGGGCAATGTTAGAAATGTCATGAGAAACAAGAATTATGTAAAAGGATTGATGTAAATCATTGTTTACAAGAGAAAGTGAGACAGGAATGCAAAAAAGCGTTGTTTTTGTAGGGCAATGAAGAAATGACTATGTTTTGCGATTTCTCCTGCTCAGAAAGACTTAGAAAGTTGATAATTCTGGACAATGTTAGAAATGTCATGAGAAACAAGAATTATGTAAAAGGATTGATGTAAATCATTGTTTACAAGAGAAAGTGAGACAGGAATGCAAAAAAGCGTTGTTTTTGTACGGCAATGAAGAAATGACTATGTTTTGCGATTTCTCCTGCTCAGAAAGACTTAGAAAGTTGATAATTGTGGGCAATGTTAGAAATGTCATGAGAAACAAGAAATTATGTAAAAGGATTGATGAAAATCATTGTTTGTAAGAGAAAGTGAGACAGGAATACAAAAAAGCGTTGTTTTTGGACGGCAATGAAGAAATGACTATGTTTTGCAATTTCTCCTGCTCAGAAAGACTTAGAAAGTTGATAATTGTGGGCAATGTTAGAAATGTCATGAGAAACAAGAATTATGTGAAAGGATTGATGTAAATCATTGTTTCTAAGAGAAAGTGAGACAGGAATGCAAAAAAGCGTTGTTTTTGTACGGCAATGAAGAAATGACTATGTTTTGCGATTTCTCCTGCTCAGAAAGACTTAGAAAGTTGATAATTGTGGGCAATGTTAGAAATGTCATGAGAAACAAGAATTATGTAAAAGGATTGATGTAAATCATTGTTTACAAGAGAAAGTGAGACAGGAATGCAAAAAAGCGTTGTTTTTGTAGGGCAATGAAGAAATGACTATGTTTTGCGATTTCTCCTGCTCAGAAAGACTTAGAAAGTTGATAATTGTGGGCAATGTTAGAAATGTCATGAGAAACAAGAATTATGTAAAAGGATTGATGTAAATCATTGTTTACAAGAGAAAGTGAGACAGGAATGCAAAAAAGCGTTGTTTTTGTACGGCAATGAAGAAATGAATATGTTTTGCGATTTCTCCTGCTCAGAAAGTCTTAGAAAGTTGATAATTGTGGGCAATGTTAGAAATGTCATGAGAAACAAGAATTATGTAAAAGGATTGATGTAAATCATTGTTTCTAAGAGAAAGTGAGACAGGAATGCAAAAAAGCGTTGTTTTTGGACGGCAATGAAGAAATGACTATGTTTTGCGATTTCTCCTGCTCAGAAAGACTTAGAAAGTTGATAATTGTGGGCAATATTAGAAATGTCATGAGAAACAAGAATTATGTAAAAGGATTGATGTAAATCATTGTTTACAAGAGAAAGTGAGACAGGAATGCAAAAAAGCGTTGTTTTTGTACGGCAATGAAGAAATGACTATGTTTTGCGATTTCTCCTGCTCAGAAAGACTTAGAAAGTTGATAATTGTGGGCAATGTTAGAAATGTCATGAGAAACAAGAATTATGTAAAAGGATTGATGTAAATCATTGTTTACAAGAGAAAGTGAGACAGGAATGCAAAAAAGCGTTGTTTTTGTACGGCAATGAAGAAATGACTATGTTTTGCGATTTCTCCTGCTCAGAAAGACTTAGAAAGTTGATAATTGTGGGCAATGTTAGAAATGTCATGAGAAACAAGAATTATGTAAAAGGATTGATGTAAATCATTGTTTACAAGAGAAAGTGAGACAGGAATGCAAAAAAGCGTTTTTTTTGTACGGCAATGAAGAAATGACTATGTTTTGCGATTTCTCCTGCTCAGAAAGACTTAGAAAGTTGATAATTGTGGGCAATGTTAGAAATGTCATGAGAAACAAGAATTATGTAAAAGGATTGATGTAAATTATTGTTTCTAAGAGAAAGTGAGACAGGAATGCAAAAAAGCATTGTTTTTGGACGGCAATGAAGAAATGACTATGTTTTGCGATTTCTCCTGCTCAGAAAGACTTAGAAAGTTGATAATTGTGGGCAATGTTAGAAATGTCATGAGAAACAAGAATTATGTGAAAGGATTGATGTAAATCATTGTTTCTAAGAGAAAGTGAGACAGGAATGCAAAAAAGCGTTGTTTTTGTACGGCAATGAAGAAATGACTATGTTTTGCGATTTCTCCTGCTCAGAAAGACTTAGAAAGTTGATAATTGTGGGCAATGTTAGAAATGTCATGAGAAACAAGAATTATGTAAAAGGATTGATGTAAATCATTGTTTACAAGAGAAAGTGAGACAGGAATGCAAAAAAGCGTTGTTTTTGTAGGGCAATGAAGAAATGACTATGTTTTGCGATTTCTCCTGCTCAGAAAGACTTAGAAAGTTGATAATTGTGGGCAATGTTAGAAATGTCATGAGAAACAAGAATTATGTAAAAGGATTGATGTAAATCATTGTTTACAAGAGAAAGTGAGACAGGAATGCAAAAAAGCGTTGTTTTTGTAAGGCAATGAAGAAATGACTATGTTTTGCGATTTCTCCTGCTCAGAAAGACTTAGAAAGTTGATAATTGTGGGCAATGTTAGAAATGTCATGAGAAACAAGAATTATGTGAAAGGATTGATGTAAATCATTGTTTCTAAGAGAAAGTGAGACAGGAATGCAAAAAAGCGTTGTTTTTGGACGGCAATGAAGAAATGACTATGTTTTGCGATTTCTCCTGCTCAGAAAGACTTAGAAAGTTGATAATTGTGGGCAATGTTAGAAATGTCATGAGAAACAAGAATTATGTAAAAGGATTGATGTAAATCATTGTTTCTAAGAGAAAGTGAGACAGGAATGCAAAAAAGCGTTGTTTTTGGACGGCAATGAAGAAATGACTATGTTTTGCGATTTCTCCTGCTCAGAAAGACTTAGAAAGTTGATAATTGTGGGCAATGTTAGAAATGTCATGAGAAACAAGAATTATGTAAAAGGATTGATGTAAATCATTGTTTCTAAGAGAAAGTGAGACAGGAATGCAAAAAAGCGTTGTTTTTGGACGGCAATGAAGAAATGACTATGTTTTGCGATTTCTCCTGCTCAGAAAGACTTAGAAAGTTGATAATTGTGGGCAATGTTAGAAATGTCATGAGAAACAAGAATTATGTAAAAGGATTGATGTAAATCATTGTTTCTAAGAGAAAGTGAGACAGGAATGCAAAAAAGCGTTGTTTTTGGACGGCAATGAAGAAATGACTATGTTTTGCGATTTCTCCTGCTCAGAAAGACTTAGAAAGTTGATAATTGTGGGCAATGTTAGAAATGTCATGAGAAACAAGAATTATGTAAAAGGATTGATGAAAATCATTGTTTGTAAGAGAAAGTGAGACAGGAATACAAAAAAGCGTTGTTTTTGGACGGCAATGAAGAAATGACTATGTTTTGCAATTTCTCCTGCTCAGAAAGACTTAGAAAGTTGATAATTGTGGGCAATGTTAGAAATGTCATGAGAAACAAGAATTATGTGAAAGGATTGATGTAAATCATTGTTTCTAAGAGAAAGTGAGACAGGAATGCAAAAAAGCGTTGTTTTTGTACGGCAATGAAGAAATTACTATGTTTTGCGATTTCTCCTGCTCAGAAAGACTTAGAAAGTTGATAATTGTGGGCAATGTTAGAAATGTCATGAGAAACAAGAATTATGTAAAAGGATTGATGTAAATCATTGTTTACAAGAGAAAGTGAGACAGGAATGCAAAAAAGCGTTGTTTTTGTAGGGCAATGAAGAAATGACTATGTTTTGCGATTTCTCCTGCTCAGAAAGACTTAGAAAGTTGATAATTGTGGACAATGTTAGAAATGTCATGAGAAACAAGAATTATGTAAAAGGATTGATGTAAATCATTGTTTACAAGAGAAAGTGAGACAGGAATGCAAAAAAGCGTTGTTTTTGTACGGCAATGAAGAAATGACTATGTTTTGCGATTTCTCCTGCTCAGAAAGACTTAGAAAGTTGATAATTGTGGGCAATGTTAGAAATGTCATGAGAAACAAGAAATTATGTAAAAGGATTGATGAAAATCATTGTTTGTAAGAGAAAGTGAGACAGGAATACAAAAAAGCGTTGTTTTTGGACGGCAATGAAGAAATGACTATGTTTTGCAATTTCTCCTGCTCAGAAAGACTTAGAAAGTTGATAATTGTGGGCAATGTTAGAAATGTCATGAGAAACAAGAATTATGTGAAAGGATTGATGTAAATCATTGTTTCTAAGAGAAAGTGAGACAGGAATGCAAAAAAGCGTTGTTTTTGTACGGCAATGAAGAAATGACTATGTTTTGCGATTTCTCCTGCTCAGAAAGACTTAGAAAGTTGATAATTGTGGGCAATGTTAGAAATGTCATGAGAAACAAGAATTATGTAAAAGGATTGATGTAAATCATTGTTTACAAGAGAAAGTGAGACAGGAATGCAAAAAAGCGTTGTTTTTGTAGGGCAATGAAGAAATGACTATGTTTTGCGATTTCTCCTGCTCAGAAAGACTTAGAAAGTTGATAATTGTGGGCAATGTTAGAAATGTCATGAGAAACAAGAATTATGTAAAAGGATTGATGTAAATCATTGTTTACAAGAGAAAGTGAGACAGGAATGCAAAAAAGCGTTGTTTTTGTACGGCAATGAAGAAATGACTATGTTTTGCGATTTCTCCTGCTCAGAAAGTCTTAGAAAGTTGATAATTGTGGGCAATGTTAGAAATGTCATGAGAAACAAGAATTATGTAAAAGGATTGATGTAAATCATTGTTTCTAAGAGAAAGTGAGACAGGAATGCAAAAAAGCGTTGTTTTTGGACGGCAATGAAGAAATGACTATGTTTTGCGATTTCTCCTGCTCAGAAAGACTTAGAAAGTTGATAATTGTGGGCAATATTAGAAATGTCATGAGAAACAAGAATTATGTAAAAGGATTGATGTAAATCATTGTTTACAAGAGAAAGTGAGACAGGAATGCAAAAAAGCGTTGTTTTTTGTACGGCAATGAAGAAATGACTATGTTTTGCGATTTCTCCTGCTCAGAAAGACTTAGAAAGTTGATAATTGTGGGCAATGTTAGAAATGTCATGAGAAACAAGAATTATGTAAAAGGATTGATGTAAATCATTGTTTACAAGAGAAAGTGAGACAGGAATGCAAAAAAGCGTTGTTTTGGACGGCAATGAAGAAATGACTATGTTTTGCGATTTCTCCTGCTCAGAAAGACTTAGAAAGTTGATAATTGTGGGCAATGTTAGAAATGTCATGAGAAACAAGAATTATGTAAAAGGATTGATGTAAATCATTGTTTACAAGAGAAAGTGAGACAGGAATGCAAAAAAGCGTTTTTTTTTGTACGGCAATGAAGAAATGACTATGTTTTGCGATTTCTCCTGCTCAGAAAGACTTAGAAAGTTGATAATTGTGGGCAATGTTAGAAATGTCATGAGAAACAAGAATTATGTAAAAGGATTGATGTAAATTATTGTTTCTAAGAGAAAGTGAGACAGGAATGCAAAAAAGCATTGTTTTTGGACGGCAATGAAGAAATGACTATGTTTTGCGATTTCTCCTGCTCAGAAAGACTTAGAAAGTTGATAATTGTGGGCAATGTTAGAAATGTCATGAGAAACAAGAATTATGTGAAAGGATTGATGTAAATCATTGTTTCTAAGAGAAAGTGAGACAGGAATGCAAAAAAGCGTTGTTTTTGTACGGCAATGAAGAAATGACTATGTTTTGCGATTTCTCCTGCTCAGAAAGACTTAGAAAGTTGATAATTGTGGGCAATGTTAGAAATGTCATGAGAAACAAGAATTATGTAAAAGGATTGATGTAAATCATTGTTTACAAGAGAAAGTGAGACAGGAATGCAAAAAAGCGTTGTTTTTGTAGGGCAATGAAGAAATGACTATGTTTTGCGATTTCTCCTGCTCAGAAAGACTTAGAAAGTTGATAATTGTGGGCAATGTTAGAAATGTCATGAGAAACAAGAATTATGTAAAAGGATTGATGTAAATCATTGTTTACAAGAGAAAGTGAGACAGGAATGCAAAAAAGCGTTGTTTTTGTAGGGCAATGAAGAAATGACTATGTTTTGCGATTTCTCCTGCTCAGAAAGACTTAGAAAGTTGATAATTGTGGGCAATGTTAGAAATGTCATGAGAAACAAGAATTATGTGAAAGGATTGATGTAAATCATTGTTTCTAAGAGAAAGTGAGACAGGAATGCAAAAAAGCGTTGTTTTTGGACGGCAATGAAGAAATGACTATGTTTTGCGATTTCTCCTGCTCAGAAAGACTTAGAAAGTTGATAATTGTGGGCAATGTTAGAAATGTCATGAGAAACAAGAATTATGTAAAAGGATTGATGTAAATCATTGTTTCTAAGAGAAAGTGAGACAGGAATGCAAAAAAGCGTTGTTTTTGGACGGCAATGAAGAAATGACTATGTTTTGCGATTTCTCCTGCTCAGAAAGACTTAGAAAGTTGATAATTGTGGGCAATGTTAGAAATGTCATGAGAAACAAGAATTATGTAAAAGGATTGATGTAAATCATTGTTTCTAAGAGAAAGTGAGACAGGAATGCAAAAAAGCGTTGTTTTTGTACGGCAATGAAGAAATGACTATGTTTTGCGATTTCTCCTGCTCAGAAAGACTTAGAAAGTTGATAATTGTGGGCAATGTTAGAAATGTCATGAGAAACAAGAATTATGTAAAAGGATTGATGTAAATCATTGTTTACAAGAGAAAGTGAGACAGGAATGCAAAAAAGCGTTGTTTTTGTACGGCAATGAAGAAATGACTATGTTTTGCGATTTCTCCTGCTCAGAAAGACTTAGAAAGTTGATAATTGTGGGCAATGTTAGAAATGTCATGAGAAACAAGAATTATGTAAAAGGATTGATGTAAATCATTGTTTACAAGAGAAAGTGAGACAGGAATGCAAAAAAGCGTTGTTTTTGTACGGCAATGAAGAAATGACTATGTTTTGCGATTTCTCCTGCTCAGAAAGACTTAGAAAGTTGATAATTGTGGGCAATGTTAGAAATGTCATGAGAAACAAGAATTATGTAAAAGGATTGATGTAAATCATTGTTTCTAAGAGAAAGTGAGACAGGAATGCAAAAAAGCGTTGTTTTTGGACGGCAATGAAGAAATGACTATGTTTTGCGATTTCTCCTGCTCAGAAAGACTTAGAAAGTTGATAATTGTGGGCAATGTTAGAAATGTCATGAGAAACAAGAATTATGTAAAAGGATTGATGAAAATCATTGTTTGTAAGAGAAAGTGAGACAGGAATACAAAAAAGCGTTGTTTTTGGACGGCAATGAAGAAATGACTAAGTTTTGCGATTTCTCCTGCTCAGAAAGACTTAGAAAGTTGATAATTGTGGGCAATGTTAGAAATGTCATGAGAAACAAGAATTATGTAAAAGGATTGATGTAAATCATTGTTTACAAGAGAAAGTGAGACAGGAATGCAAAAAAGCGTTGTTTTTGTACGGCAATGAAGAAATGACTATGTTTTGCGATTTCTCCTGCTCAGAAAGACTTAGAAAGTTGATAATTGTGGGCAATGTTAGAAATGTCATGAGAAACAAGAATTATGTAAAAGGATTGATGTAAATCATTGTTTCTAAGAGAAAGTGAGACAGGAATGCAAAAAAGCGTTGTTTTTGGACGGCAATGAAGAAATGACTATGTTTTGCGATTTCTCCTGCTCAGAAAGACTTAGAAAGTTGATAATTGTGGGCAATGTTAGAAATGTCATGAGAAACAAGAATTATGTAAAAGGATTGATGAAAATCATTGTTTGTAAGAGAAAGTGAGACAGGAATACAAAAAAGCGTTGTTTTTGGACGGCAATGAAGAAATGACTATGTTTTGCAATTTCTCCTGCTCAGAAAGACTTAGAAAGTTGATAATTGTGGGCAATGTTAGAAATGTCATGAGAAACAAGAATTATGTAAAAGGATTGATGTAAATCATTGTTTACAAGAGAAAGTGAGACAGGAATGCAAAAAAGCGTTGTTTTTGTACGGCAATGAAGAAATGACTATGTTTTGCGATTTCTCCTGCTCAGAAAGACTTAGAAAGTTGATAATTGTGGGCAATGTTAGAAATGTCATGAGAAACAGAAGAATTATGTAAAAGGATTGATGTAAATCATTGTTTCTAAGAGAAAGTGAGACAGGAATGCAAAAAAGCGTTGTTTTTTGGACGGCAATGAAGAAATGACTATGTTTTGCGATTTCTCCTGCTCAGAAAGACTTAGAAAGTTGATAATTGTGGGCAATGTTAGAAATGTCATGAGAAACAAGAATTATGTAAAAGGATTGATGTAAATCATTGTTTCTAAGAGAAAGTGAGACAGGAATGCAAAAAAGCGTTGTTTTTGGACGGCAATGAAGAAATGACTATGTTTTGCGATTTCTCCTGCTCAGAAAGACTTAGAAAGTTGATAATTGTGGGCAATGTTAGAAATGTCATGAGAAACAAGAATTATGTAAAAGGATTGATGTAAATCATTGTTTACAAGAGAAAGTGAGACAGGAATGCAAAAAAGCGTTGTTTTTGTAGGGCAATGAAGAAATGACTATGTTTTGCGATTTCTCCTGCTCAGAAAGACTTAGAAAGTTGATAATTGTGGGCAATGTTAGAAATGTCATGAGAAACAAGAATTATGTAAAAGGATTGATGTAAATCATTGTTTCTAAGAGAAAGTGAGACAGAAATGCAAAAAAGCGTTGTATTTGTACGGCAATGAAGAAATGACTATGTTTTGCGATTTCTCGTGCTCAGAAAGACTTAGAAAGTTGATAATTGTGGGCAATGTTAGAAATGTCATGAGAAACAAGAATTATGTAAAAGGATTGATGTAAATCATTGTTTCTAAGAGAAAGTGAGACAGGAATGCAAAAAAGCGTTGTTTTTGTACGGCAATGAAGAAATGACTATGTTTTGCGATTTCTCCTGCTCAGAAAGACTTAGAAAGTTGATAATTGTGGGCAATGTTAGAAATGTCATGAGAAACAAGAATTATGTAAAAGGATTGATGTAAATCATTGTTTACAAGAGAAAGTGAGACAGGAATGCAAAAAAGCGTTGTTTTTGTAGGGCAATGAAGAAATGACTATGTTTTGCGATTTCTCCTGCTCAGAAAGACTTAGAAAGTTGATAATTGTGGGCAATGTTAGAAATGTCATGAGAAACAAGAATTATGTAAAAGGATTGATGTAAATCATTGTTTACAAGAGAAAGTGAGACAGGAATGCAAAAAAGCGTTGTTTTTGTACGGCAATGAAGAAATGACTAAGTTTTGCGATTTCTCCTGCTCAGAAAGACTTAGAAAGTTGATAATTGTGGGCAATGTTAGAAATGTCATGAGAAACAAGAATTATGTAAAAGGATTGATGTAAATCATTGTTTACAAGAGAAAGTGAGACAGGAATGCAAAAAAGCGTTGTTTTTGTACGGCAATGAAGAAATGACTATGTTTTGCGATTTCTCCTGCTCAGAAAGACTTAGAAAGTTGATAATTGTGGGCAATGTTAGAAATGTCATGAGAAACAAGAATTATGTAAAAGGATTGATGAAAATCATTGTTTGTAAGAGAAAGTGAGACAGGAATACAAAAAAGCGTTGTTTTTGGACGGCAATGAAGAAATGACTATGTTTTGCAATTTCTCCTGCTCAGAAAGACTTAGAAAGTTGATAATTGTGGGCAATGTTAGAAATGTCATGAGAAACAAGAATTATGTAAAAGGATTGATGTAAATCATTGTTTACAAGAGAAAGTGAGACAGGAATGCAAAAAAGCGTTGTTTTTGTACGGCAATGAAGAAATGACTATGTTTTGCGATTTCTCCTGCTCAGAAAGACTTAGAAAGTTGATAATTGTGGGCAATGTTAGAAATGTCATGAGAAACAAGAATTATGTAAAAGGATTGATGTAAATCATTGTTTCTAAGAGAAAGTGAGACAGGAATGCAAAAAAAGCGTTGTTTTTGGACGGCAATGAAGAAATGACTATGTTTTGCGATTTCTCCTGCTCAGAAAGACTTAGAAAGTTGATAATTGTGGGCAATGTTAGAAATGTCATGAGAAACAAGAATTATGTAAAAGGATTGATGTAAATCATTGTTTCTAAGAGAAAGTGAGACAGGAATGCAAAAAAGCGTTGTTTTTGGACGGGCAATGAAGAAATGACTATGTTTTGCGATTTCTCCTGCTCAGAAAGACTTAGAAAGTTGATAATTGTGGGCAATGTTAGAAATGTCATGAGAAACAAGAATTATGTAAAAGGATTGATGTAAATCATTGTTTACAAGAGAAAGTGAGACAGGAATGCAAAAAAGCGTTGTTTTTGTAGGGCAATGAAGAAATGACTATGTTTTGCGATTTCTCCTGCTCAGAAAGACTTAGAAAGTTGATAATTGTGGGCAATGTTAGAAATGTCATGAGAAACAAGAATTATGTAAAAGGATTGATGTAAATCATTGTTTACAAGAGAAAGTGAGACAGGAATGCAAAAAAGCGTTGTTTTTGTACGGCAATGAAGAAATGACTATGTTTTGCGATTTCTCCTGCTCAGAAAGACTTAGAAAGTTGATAATTGTGGGCAATGTTAGAAAATGTCATGAGAAACAAGAATTATGTAAAAGGATTGATGTAAATCATTGTTTCTAAGAGAAAGTGAGACAGGAATGCAAAAAAGCGTTGTTTTTGGACGGCAATGAAGAAATGACTATGTTTTGCGATTTCTCCTGCTCAGAAAGACTTAGAAAGTTGATAATTGTGGGCAATATTAGAAATGTCATGAGAAACAAGAATTATGTAAAAGGATTGATGTAAATCATTGTTTACAAGAGAAAGTGAGACAGGAATGCAAAAAAGCGTTGTTTTTGTACGGCAATGAAGAAATGACTATGTTTTGCGATTTCTCCTGCTCAGAAAGACTTAGAAAGTTGATAATTGTGGGCAATGTTAGAAATGTCATGAGAAACAAGAATTATGTAAAAGGATTGATGTAAATCATTGTTTACAAGAGAAAGTGAGACAGGAATGCAAAAAAGCGTTGTTTTTGTACGGCAATGAAGAAATGACTATGTTTTGCGATTTCTCCTGCTCAGAAAGACTTAGAAAGTTGATAATTGTGGGCAATGTTAGAAATGTCATGAGAAACAAGAATTATGTAAAAGGATTGATGTAAATCATTGTTTACAAGAGAAAGTGAGACAGGAATGCAAAAAAGCGTTTTTTTTGTACGGCAATGAAGAAATGACTATGTTTTGCGATTTCTCCTGCTCAGAAAGACTTAGAAAGTTGATAATTGTGGGCAATGTTAGAAATGTCATGAGAAACAAGAATTATGTAAAAGGATTGATGTAAATTATTGTTTCTAAGAGAAAGTGAGACAGGAATGCAAAAAAGCATTGTTTTTGGACGGCAATGAAGAAATGACTATGTTTTGCGATTTCTCCTGCTCAGAAAGACTTAGAAAGTTGATAATTGTGGGCAATGTTAGAAATGTCATGAGAAACAAGAATTATGTGAAAGGATTGATGTAAATCATTGTTTCTAAGAGAAAGTGAGACAGGAATGCAAAAAAGCGTTGTTTTTGTACGGCAATGAAGAAATGACTATGTTTTGCGATTTCTCCTGCTCAGAAAGACTTAGAAAGTTGATAATTGTGGGCAATGTTAGAAATGTCATGAGAAACAAGAATTATGTAAAAGGATTGATGTAAATCATTGTTTACAAGAGAAAGTGAGACAGGAATGCAAAAAAGCGTTGTTTTTGTAGGGCAATGAAGAAATGACTATGTTTTGCGATTTCTCCTGCTCAGAAAGACTTAGAAAGTTGATAATTGTGGGCAATGTTAGAAATGTCATGAGAAACAAGAATTATGTAAAAGGATTGATGTAAATCATTGTTTACAAGAGAAAGTGAGACAGGAATGCAAAAAAGCGTTGTTTTTGTAGGGCAATGAAGAAATGACTATGTTTTGCGATTTCTCCTGCTCAGAAAGACTTAGAAAGTTGATAATTGTGGGCAATGTTAGAAATGTCATGAGAAACAAGAATTATGTGAAAGGATTGATGTAAATCATTGTTTCTAAGAGAAAGTGAGACAGGAATGCAAAAAAGCGTTGTTTTTGGACGGCAATGAAGAAATGACTATGTTTTGCGATTTCTCCTGCTCAGAAAGACTTAGAAAGTTGATAATTGTGGGCAATGTTAGAAATGTCATGAGAAACAAGAATTATGTAAAAGGATTGATGTAAATCATTGTTTCTAAGAGAAAGTGAGACAGGAATGCAAAAAAGCGTTGTTTTTGGACGGCAATGAAGAAATGACTATGTTTTGCGATTTCTCCTGCTCAGAAAGACTTAGAAAGTTGATAATTGTGGGCAATGTTAGAAATGTCATGAGAAACAAGAATTATGTAAAAGGATTGATGTAAATCATTGTTTCTAAGAGAAAGTGAGACAGGAATGCAAAAAAGCGTTGTTTTTGTACGGCAATGAAGAAATGACTATGTTTTGCGATTTCTCCTGCTCAGAAAGACTTAGAAAGTTGATAATTGTGGGCAATGTTAGAAATGTCATGAGAAACAAGAATTATGTAAAAGGATTGATGTAAATCATTGTTTACAAGAGAAAGTGAGACAGGAATGCAAAAAAGCGTTGTTTTTGTACGGCAATGAAGAAATGACTATGTTTTGCGATTTCTCCTGCTCAGAAAGACTTAGAAAGTTGATAATTGTGGGCAATGTTAGAAATGTCATGAGAAACAAGAATTATGTAAAAGGATTGTTGTAAATCATTGTTTACAAGAGAAAGTGAGACAGGAATGCAAAAAAGCGTTGTTTTTGTACGGCAATGAAGAAATGACTATGTTTTGCGATTTCTCCTGCTCAGAAAGACTTAGAAAGTTGATAATTGTGGGCAATGTTAGAAATGTCATGAGAAACAAGAATTATGTAAAAGGATTGATGTAAATCATTGTTTCTAAGAGAAAGTGAGACAGGAATGCAAAAAAGCGTTGTTTTTAGACGGCAATGAAGAAATGACTATGTTTTGCGATTTCTCCTGCTCAGAAAGACTTAGAAAGTTGATAATTGTGGGCAATGTTAGAAATGTCATGAGAAACAAGAATTATGTAAAAGGATTGATGTAAATCATTGTTTACAAGAGAAAGTGAGACAGGAATGCAAAAAAGCGTTGTTTTTGTAGGGCAATGAAGAAATGACTATGTTTTGCGATTTCTCCTGCTCAGAAAGACTTAGAAAGTTGATAATTGTGGGCAATGTTAGAAATGTCATGAGAAACAAGAATTATGTAAAAGGATTGATGTAAATCATTGTTTCTAAGAGAAAGTGAGACAGAAATGCAAAAAAGCGTTGTTTTTGTACGGCAATGAAGAAATGACTATGTTTTGCGATTTCTCGTGCTCAGAAAGACTTAGAAAGTTGATAATTGTGGGCAATGTTAGAAATGTCATGAGAAACAAGAATTATGTAAAAGGATTGATGTAAATCATTGTTTCTAAGAGAAAGTGAGACAGGAATGCAAAAAAGCGTTGTTTTTGTACGGCAATGAAGAAATGACTATGTTTTGCGATTTCTCCTGCTCAGAAAGACTTAGAAAGTTGATAATTGTGGGCAATGTTAGAAATGTCATGAGAAACAAGAATTATGTAAAAGGATTGATGTAAATCATTGTTTACAAGAGAAAGTGAGACAGGAATGCAAAAAAGCGTTGTTTTTGTAGGGCAATGAAGAAATGACTATGTTTTGCGATTTCTCCTGCTCAGAAAGACTTAGAAAGTTGATAATTGTGGGCAATGTTAGAAATGTCATGAGAAACAAGAATTATGTAAAAGGATTGATGTAAATCATTGTTTACAAGAGAAAGTGAGACAGGAATGCAAAAAAGCGTTGTTTTTGTACGGCAATGAAGAAATGACTAAGTTTTGCGATTTCTCCTGCTCAGAAAGACTTAGAAAGTTGATAATTGTGGGCAATGTTAGAAATGTCATGAGAAACAAGAATTATGTAAAAGGATTGATGTAAATCATTGTTTACAAGAGAAAGTGAGACAGGAATGCAAAAAAGCGTTGTTTTTGTACGGCAATGAAGAAATGACTATGTTTTGCGATTTCTCCTGCTCAGAAAGACTTAGAAAGTTGATAATTGTGGGCAATGTTAGAAATGTCATGAGAAACAAGAATTATGTAAAAGGATTGATGAAAATCATTGTTTGTAAGAGAAAGTGAGACAGGAATACAAAAAAGCGTTGTTTTTGTAGGGCAATGAAGAAATGACTATGTTTTGCGATTTCTCCTGCTCAGAAAGACTTAGAAAGTTGATAATTGTGGGCAATGTTAGAAATGTCATGAGAAACAAGAATTATGTAAAAGGATTGATGTAAATCATTGTTTACAAGAGAAAGTGAGACAGGAATGCAAAAAAGCGTTGTTTTTGTACGGCAATGAAGAAATGACTATGTTTTGCGATTTCTCCTGCTCAGAAAGACTTAGAAAGTTGATAATTGTGGGCAATGTTAGAAATGTCATGAGAAACAAGAATTATGTAAAAGGATTGATGTAAATCATTGTTTCTAAGAGAAAGTGAGACAGGAATGCAAAAAAGCGTTGTTTTTGGACGGCAATGAAGAAATGACTATGTTTTGCGATTTCTCCTGCTCAGAAAGACTTAGAAAGTTGATAATTGTGGGCAATATTAGAAATGTCATGAGAAACAAGAATTATGTAAAAGGATTGATGTAAATCATTGTTTACAAGAGAAAGTGAGACAGGAATGCAAAAAAGCGTTGTTTTTGTACGGCAATGAAGAAATGACTATGTTTTGCGATTTCTCCTGCTCAGAAAGACTTAGAAAGTTGATAATTGTGGGCAATGTTAGAAATGTCATGAGAAACAAGAATTATGTAAAAGGATTGATGTAAATCATTGTTTACAAGAGAAAGTGAGACAGGAATGCAAAAAAGCGTTGTTTTTGTACGGCAATGAAGAAATGACTATGTTTTGCGATTTCTCCTGCTCAGAAAGACTTAGAAAGTTGATAATTGTGGGCAATGTTAGAAATGTCATGAGAAACAAGAATTATGTAAAAGGATTGATGTAAATCATTGTTTACAAGAGAAAGTGAGACAGGAATGCAAAAAAGCGTTTTTTTTGTACGGCAATGAAGAAATGACTATGTTTTGCGATTTCTCCTGCTCAGAAAGACTTAGAAAGTTGATAATTGTGGGCAATGTTAGAAATGTCATGAGAAACAAGAATTATGTAAAAGGATTGATGTAAATTATTGTTTCTAAGAGAAAGTGAGACAGGAATGCAAAAAAGCATTGTTTTTGGACGGCAATGAAGAAATGACTATGTTTTGCGATTTCTCCTGCTCAGAAAGACTTAGAAAGTTGATAATTGTGGGCAATGTTAGAAATGTCATGAGAAACAAGAATTATGTGAAAGGATTGATGTAAATCATTGTTTCTAAGAGAAAGTGAGACAGGAATGCAAAAAAGCGTTGTTTTTGTACGGCAATGAAGAAATGACTATGTTTTGCGATTTCTCCTGCTCAGAAAGACTTAGAAAGTTGATAATTGTGGGCAATGTTAGAAATGTCATGAGAAACAAGAATTATGTAAAAGGATTGATGTAAATCATTGTTTACAAGAGAAAGTGAGACAGGAATGCAAAAAAGCGTTGTTTTTGTAGGGCAATGAAGAAATGACTATGTTTTGCGATTTCTCCTGCTCAGAAAGACTTAGAAAGTTGATAATTGTGGGCAATGTTAGAAATGTCATGAGAAACAAGAATTATGTAAAAGGATTGATGTAAATCATTGTTTACAAGAGAAAGTGAGACAGGAATGCAAAAAAGTGTTGTTTTTGTAGGGCAATGAAGAAATGACTATGTTTTGCGATTTCTCCTGCTCAGAAAGACTTAGAAAGTTGATAATTGTGGGCAATGTTAGAAATGTCATGAGAAACAAGAATTATGTGAAAGGATTGATGTAAATCATTGTTTCTAAGAGAAAGTGAGACAGGAATGCAAAAAAGCGTTGTTTTTGGACGGCAATGAAGAAATGACTATGTTTTGCGATTTCTCCTGCTCAGAAAGACTTAGAAAGTTGATAATTGTGGGCAATGTTAGAAATGTCATGAGAAACAAGAATTATGTAAAAGGATTGATGTAAATCATTGTTTCTAAGAGAAAGTGAGACAGGAATGCAAAAAAGCGTTGTTTTTGGACGGCAATGAAGAAATGACTATGTTTTGCGATTTCTCCTGCTCAGAAAGACTTAGAAAGTTGATAATTGTGGGCAATGTTAGAAATGTCATGAGAAACAAGAATTATGTAAAAGGATTGATGTAAATCATTGTTTCTAAGAGAAAGTGAGACAGGAATGCAAAAAAGCGTTGTTTTTGTACGGCAATGAAGAAATGACTATGTTTTGCGATTTCTCCTGCTCAGAAAGACTTAGAAAGTTGATAATTGTGGGCAATGTTAGAAATGTCATGAGAAACAAGAATTATGTAAAAGGATTGATGTAAATCATTGTTTACAAGAGAAAGTGAGACAGGAATGCAAAAAAGCGTTGTTTTTGTACGGCAATGAAGAAATGACTATGTTTTGCGATTTCTCCTGCTCAGAAAGACTTAGAAAGTTGATAATTGTGGGCAATGTTAGAAATGTCATGAGAAACAAGAATTATGTAAAAGGATTGATGTAAATCATTGTTTCTAAGAGAAAGTGAGACAGGAATGCAAAAAAGCGTTGTTTTTGTAGGGCAATGAAGAAATGACTATGTTTTGCGATTTCTCCTGCTCAGAAAGACTTAGAAAGTTGATAATTGTGGGCAATGTTAGAAATGTCATGAGAAACAAGAATTATGTAAAAGGATTGATGTAAATCATTGTTTACAAGAGAAAGTGAGACAGGAATGCAAAAAAGCGTTGTTTTTGTACGGCAATGAAGAAATGACTATGTTTTGCGATTTCTCCTGCTCAGAAAGACTTAGAAAGTTGATAATTGTGGGCAATGTTAGAAATGTCATGAGAAACAAGAATTATGTAAAAGGATTGATGTAAATCATTGTTTACAAGAGAAAGTGAGACAGGAATGCAAAAAAGCGTTGTTTTTGTACGGCAATGAAGAAATGACTATGTTTTGCGATTTCTCCTGCTCAGAAAGACTTAGAAAGTTGATAATTGTGGGCAATGTTAGAAATGTCATGAGAAACAAGAATTATGTAAAAGGATTGATGTAAATCATTGTTTCTAAGAGAAAGTGAGACAGGAATGCAAAAAAGCGTTGTTTTTGGACGGCAATGAAGAAATGACTATGTTTTGCGATTTCTCCTGCTCAGAAAGACTTAGAAAGTTGATAATTGTGGGCAATGTTAGAAATGTCATGAGAAACAAGAATTATGTAAAAGGATTGATGAAAATCATTGTTTGTAAGAGAAAGTGAGACAGGAATACAAAAAAGCGTTGTTTTTGGACGGCAATGAAGAAATGACTATGTTTTGCAATTTCTCCTGCTCAGAAAGACTTAGAAAGTTGATAATTGTGGGCAATGTTAGAAATGTCATGAGAAACAAGAATTATGTGAAAGGATTGATGTAAATCATTGTTTCTAAGAGAAAGTGAGACAGGAATGCAAAAAAGCGTTGTTTTTGTACGGCAATGAAGAAATGACTATGTTTTGCGATTTCTCCTGCTCAGAAAGACTTAGAAAGTTGATAATTGTGGGCAATGTTAGAAATGTCATGAGAAACAAGAATTATGTAAAAGGATTGATGTAAATCATTGTTTACAAGAGAAAGTGAGACAGGAATGCAAAAAAGCGTTGTTTTTGTAGGGCAATGAAGAAATGACTATGTTTTGCGATTTCTCCTGCTCAGAAAGACTTAGAAAGTTGATAATTGTGGACAATGTTAGAAATATCATGAGAAACAAGAATTATGTAAAAGGATTGATGTAAATCATTGTTTACAAGAGAAAGTGAGACAGGAATGCAAAAAAGCGTTGTTTTTGTACGGCAATGAAGAAATGACTATGTTTTGCGATTTCTCCTGCTCAGAAAGACTTAGAAAGTTGATAATTGTGGGCAATGTTAGAAATGTCATGAGAAACAAGAAATTATGTAAAAGGATTGATGAAAATCATTGTTTGTAAGAGAAAGTGAGACAGGAATACAAAAAAGCGTTGTTTTTGGACGGCAATGAAGAAATGACTATGTTTTGCAATTTCTCCTGCTCAGAAAGACTTAGAAAGTTGATAATTGTGGGCAATGTTAGAAATGTCATGAGAAACAAGAATTATGTGAAAGGATTGATGTAAATCATTGTTTCTAAGAGAAAGTGAGACAGGAATGCAAAAAAGCGTTGTTTTTGTACGGCAATGAAGAAATGACTATGTTTTGCGATTTCTCCTGCTCAGAAAGACTTAGAAAGTTGATAATTGTGGGCAATGTTAGAAATGTCATGAGAAACAAGAATTATGTAAAAGGATTGATGTAAATCATTGTTTACAAGAGAAAGTGAGACAGGAATGCAAAAAAGCGTTGTTTTTGTAGGGCAATGAAGAAATGACTATGTTTTGCGATTTCTCCTGCTCAGAAAGACTTAGAAAGTTGATAATTGTGGGCAATGTTAGAAATGTCATGAGAAACAAGAATTATGTAAAAGGATTGATGTAAATCATTGTTTACAAGAGAAAGTGAGACAGGAATGCAAAAAAGCGTTGTTTTTGTACGGCAATGAAGAAATGACTAAGTTTTGCGATTTCTCCTGCTCAGAAAGACTTAGAAAGTTGATAATTGTGGGCAATGTTAGAAATGTCATGAGAAACAAGAATTATGTAAAAGGATTGATGTAAATCATTGTTTACAAGAGAAAGTGAGACAGGAATGCAAAAAAGCGTTGTTTTTGTACGGCAATGAAGAAATGACTATGTTTTGCGATTTCTCCTGCTCAGAAAGACTTAGAAAGTTGATAATTGTGGGCAATGTTAGAAATGTCATGAGAAACAAGAATTATGTAAAAGGATTGATGTAAATCATTGTTTCTAAGAGAAAGTGAGACAGGAATGCAAAAAAGCGTTGTTTTTGGACGGCAATAAAGAAATGACTATGTTGTGCGATTTCTCCTGCTCAGAAAGACTTAGAAAGTTGATAATTGTGGGCAATGTTAGAAATGTCATGAGAAACAAGAATTATGTAAAAGGATTGATGAAAATCATTGTTTGTAAGAGAAAGTGAGACAGGAATACAAAAAAGCGTTGTTTTTGGACGGCAATGAAGAAATGACTATGTTTTGCAATTTCTCCTGCTCAGAAAGACTTAGAAAGTTGATAATTGTGGGCAATGTTAGAAATGTCATGAGAAACAAGAATTATGTAAAAGGATTGATGTAAATCATTGTTTACAAGAGAAAGTGAGACAGGAATGCAAAAAAGCGTTGTTTTTGTACGGCAATGAAGAAATGACTATGTTTTGCGATTTCTCCTGCTCAGAAAGACTTAGAAAGTTGATAATTGTGGGCAATGTTAGAAATGTCATGAGAAACAAGAATTATGTAAAAGGATTGATGTAAATCATTGTTTCTAAGAGAAAGTGAGACAGGAATGCAAAAAAGCGTTGTTTTTGGACGGCAATGAAGAAATGACTATGTTTTGCGATTTCTCCTGCTCAGAAAGACTTAGAAAGTTGATAATTGTGGGCAATGTTAGAAATGTCATGAGAAACAAGAATTATGTAAAAGGATTGATGTAAATCATTGTTTCTAAGAGAAAGTGAGACAGGAATGCAAAAAAGCGTTGTTTTTGGACGGCAATGAAGAAATGACTATGTTTTGCGATTTCTCCTGCTCAGAAAGACTTAGAAAGTTGATAATTGTGGGCAATGTTAGAAATGTCATGAGAAACAAGAATTATGTAAAAGGATTGATGTAAATCATTGTTTACAAGAGAAAGTGAGACAGGAATGCAAAAAAGCGTTGTTTTTGTAGGGCAATGAAGAAATGACTATGTTTTGCGATTTCTCCTGCTCAGAAAGACTTAGAAAGTTGATAATTGTGGGCAATGTTAGAAATGTCATGAGAAACAAGAATTATGTAAAAGGATTGATGTAAATCATTGTTTCTAAGAGAAAGTGAGACAGGAATGCAAAAAAGCGTTGTTTTTGTACGGCAATGAAGAAATGACTATGTTTTGCGATTTCTCCTGCTCAGAAAGACTTAGAAAGTTGATAATTGTGGGCAATGTTAGAAATGTCATGAGAAACAAGAATTATGTAAAAGGATTGATATAAATCATTGTTTACAAGAGAAAGTGAGACAGGAATGCAAAAAAGCGTTGTTTTTGTAGGGCAATGAAGAAATGACTATGTTTTGCGATTTCTCCTGCTCAGAAAGACTTAGAAAGTTGATAATTGTGGGCAATGTTAGAAATGTCATGAGAAACAAGAATTATGTAAAAGGATTGATGTAAATCATTGTTTACAAGAGAAAGTGAGACAGGAATGCAAAAAAGCGTTGTTTTTGTACGGCAATGAAGAAATGACTAAGTTTTGCGATTTCTCCTGCTCAGAAAGACTTAGAAAGTTGATAATTGTGGGCAATGTTAGAAATGTCATGAGAAACAAGAATTATGTAAAAGGATTGATGTAAATCATTGTTTACAAGAGAAAGTGAGACAGGAATGCAAAAAAGCGTTGTTTTTGTACGGCAATGAAGAAATGACTATGTTTTGCGATTTCTCCTGCTCAGAAAGACTTAGAAAGTTGATAATTGTGGGCAATGTTAGAAATGTCATGAGAAACAAGAATTATGTAAAAGGATTGATGTAAATCATTGTTTCTAAGAGAAAGTGAGACAGGAATGCAAAAAAGCGTTGTTTTTGGACGGCAATGAAGAAATGACTATGTTTTGCGATTTCTCCTGCTCAGAAAGACTTAGAAAGTTGATAATTGTGGGCAATGTTAGAAATGTCATGAGAAACAAGAATTATGTAAAAGGATTGATGAAAATCATTGTTTGTAAGAGAAAGTGAGACAGGAATACAAAAAAGCATTGTTTTTGGACGGCAATGAAGAAATGACTATGTTTTGCAATTTCTCCTGCTCAGAAAGACTTAGAAAGTTGATAATTGTGGGCAATGTTAGAAATGTCATGAGAAACAAGAATTATGTAAAAGGATTGATGTAAATCATTGTTTACAAGAGAAAGTGAGACAGGAATGCAAAAAAGCGTTGTTTTTGTACGGCAATGAAGAAATGACTATGTTTTGCGATTTCTCCTGCTCAGAAAGACTTAGAAAGTTGATAATTGTGGGCAATGTTAGAAATGTCATGAGAAACAAGAATTATGTAAAAGGATTGATGTAAATCATTGTTTCTAAGAGAAAGTGAGACAGGAATGCAAAAAAGCGTTGTTTTTGGACGGCAATGAAGAAATGACTATGTTTTGCGATTTCTCCTGCTCAGAAAGACTTAGAAAGTTGATAATTGTGGGCAATGTTAGAAATGTCATGAGAAACAAGAATTATGTAAAAGGATTGATGTAAATCATTGTTTCTAAGAGAAAGTGAGACAGGAATGCAAAAAAGCGTTGTTTTTGGACGGCAATGAAGAAATGACTATGTTTTGCGATTTCTCCTGCTCAGAAAGACTTAGAAAGTTGATAATTGTGGGCAATGTTAGAAATGTCATGAGAAACAAGAATTATGTAAAAGGATTGATGTAAATCATTGTTTACAAGAGAAAGTGAGACAGGAATGCAAAAAAGCGTTGTTTTTGTAGGGCAATGAAGAAATGACTATGTTTTGCGATTTCTCCTGCTCAGAAAGACTTAGAAAGTTGATAATTGTGGGCAATGTTAGAAATGTCATGAGAAACAAGAATTATGTAAAAGGATTGATGTAAATCATTGTTTCTAAGAGAAAGTGAGACAGAAATGCAAAAAAGCGTTGTT
Source organism: Mixophyes fleayi (assembly GCF_038048845.1). Taxonomy (NCBI): domain Eukaryota; kingdom Metazoa; phylum Chordata; class Amphibia; order Anura; family Limnodynastidae; genus Mixophyes; species Mixophyes fleayi. The sequence continues at coordinate 79,250 of NW_027446613.1, read as the reverse complement.
TTTGTACGGCAATGAAGAAATGACTATGTTTTGCGATTTCTCCTGCTCAGAAAGACTTAGAAAGTTGATAATTGTGGGCAATGTTAGAAATGTCATGAGAAACAAGAATTATGTAAAAGGATTGATGTAAATCATTGTTTCTAAGAGAAAGTGAGACAGGAATGCAAAAAAGCGTTGTTTTTGTACGGCAATGAAGAAATGACTATGTTTTGCGATTTCTCGTGCTCAGAAAGACTTAGAAAGTTGATAATTGTGGGCAATGTTAGAAATGTCATGAGAAACAAGAATTATGTAAAAGGATTGATGAAAATCATTGTTTGTAAGAGAAAGTGAGACAGGAATACAAAAAAGCGTTGTTTTTGGACGGCAATGAAGAAATGACTATGTTTTGCAATTTCTCGTGCTCAGAAAGACTTAGAAAGTTGATAATTGTGGGCAATGTTAGAAATGTCATGAGAAACAAGAATTATGTGAAAGGATTGATGTAAATCATTGTTTCTAAGAGAAAGTGAGACAGGAATGCAAAAAAGCGTTGTTTTTGTACGGCAATGAAGAAATGACTATGTTTTGCGATTTCTCCTGCTCAGAAAGACTTAGAAAGTTGATAATTGTGGGCAATGTTAGAAATGTCATGAGAAACAAGAATTATGTAAAAGGATTGATGTAAATCATTGTTTCTAAGAGAAAGTGAGACAGGAATGCAAAAAAGCATTGTTTTTGTACGGCAATGGAGAAATGACTATGTTTTGCGATTTCTCCTGCTCAGAAAGACTTAGAAAGTTGATAATTGTGGGCAATGTTAGAAATGTCATGAGAAACAAGAATTATGTAAAAGGATTGATGTAAATCATTGTTTCTAAGAGAAAGTGAGACAGAAATGCAAAAAAGCGTTGTTTTTGTACGGCAATGAAGAAATGACTATGTTTTGCGATTTCTCGTGCTCAGAAAGACTTAGAAAGTTGATAATTGTGGGCAATGTTAGAAATGTCATGAGAAACAAGAATTATGTAAAAGGATTGATGTAAATCATTGTTTCTAAGAGAAAGTGAGACAGGAATGCAAAAAAGCGTTGTTTTTGGACGGCAATGAAGAAATGACTATGTTTTGCGATTTCTCGTGCTCAGAAAGACTTAGAAAGTTGATAATTGTGGGCAATGTTAGAAATGTCATGAGAAACAAGAATTATGTAAAAGGATTGATGTAAATCATTGTTTCTAAGAGAAAGTGAGACAGAAATGCAAAAAAGCGTTGTTTTTGTACGGCAATGAAGAAATGACTATGTTTTGCGATTTCTCGTGCTCAGAAAGACTTAGAAAGTTGATAATTGTGGGCAAAGTTAGAAATGTCATGAGAAACAAGAATTATGTAAAAGGATTGATGAAAATCATTGTTTGTAAGAGAAAGTGAGACAGGAATGCAAAAAAGCGTTGTTTTTGGACGGCAATGAAGAAATGACTATTTTTGCAATTTCTCCTGCTCAGAAAGACTTAGAAAGTTGATAATTGTGGGCAATGTTAGAAATGTCATGAGAAACAAGAATTATGTAAAAGGATTGATGTAAATCATTGTTTCTAAGAGAAAGTGAGACAGGAATGCAAAAAAGCGTTGTTTTTGGACGGCAATGAAGAAATGACTATGTTTTACGATTTCTCGTGCTCAGAAAGACTTAGAAAGTTGATAATTGTGGGCAATGTTAGAAATGTCATGAGAAACAAGAATTATGTAAAAGGATTGATGAAAATCATTGTTTGTAAGAGAAAGTGAGACAGGAATACAAAAAAGCGTTGTTTTTGGACGGCAATGAAGAAATGACTATGTTTTGCAATTTCTCCTGCTCAGAAAGACTTAGAAAGTTGATAATTGTGGGCAATGTTAGAAATGTCATGAGAAACAAGAATTATGTAAAAGGATTGATGTAAATCATTGTTTCTAAGAGAAAGTGAGACAGGAATGCAAAAAAGCGTTGTTTTTGTACGGCAATGAAGAAATGACTATGTTTTGCGATTTCTCCTGCTCAGAAAGACTTAGAAAGTTGATAATTGTGGGCAATGTTAGAAATGTCATGAGAAACAAGAATTATGTAAAAGGATTGATGTAAATCATTGTTTCTAAGAGAAAGTGAGACAGAAATGCAAAAAAGCGTTGTTTTTGTACGGCAATGAAGAAATGACTATGTTTTGCGATTTCTCGTGCTCAGAAAGACTTAGAAAGTTGATAATTGTGGGCAATGTTAGAAATGTCATGAGAAACAAGAATTATGTAAAAGGATTGATGTAAATCATTGTTTCTAAGAGAAAGTGAGACAGGAATGCAAAAAAGCGTTGTTTTTGGACGGCAATGAAGAAATGACTATGTTTTGCGATTTCTCGTGCTCAGAAAGACTTAGAAAGTTGATAATTGTGGGCAATGTTAGAAATGTCATGAGAAACAAGAATTATGTGAAAGGATTGATGTAAATCATTGTTTCTAAGAGAAAGTGAGACAGGAATGCAAAAAAGCATTGTTTTTGTACGGCAATGAAGAAATGACTATGTTTTGCAATTTCTCCTGCTCAGAAAGACTTAGAAAGTTGATAATTGTGGGCAATGTTAGAAATGTCATGAGAAACAAGAATTATGTAAAAGGATTGATGTAAATCATTGTTTCTAAGAGAAAGTGAGACAGAAATGCAAAAAAGCGTTGTTTTTGTACGGCAATGAAGAAATGACTATGTTTTGCGATTTCTCGTGCTCAGAAAGACTTAGAAAGTTGATAATTGTGGGCAATGTTAGAGATGTCATGAGAAACAAGAATTATGTAAAAGGATTGATGAAAATCATTGTTTCTAAGAGAAAGTGAGACAGGAATGCAAAAAAGCATTGTTTTTGTACGGCAATGAAGAAATGACTATGTTTTGCAATTTCTCCTGCTCAGAAAGACTTAGAAAGTTGATAATTGTGGGCAATGTTAGAAATGTCATGAGAAACAAGAATTATGTAAAAGGATTGATGTAAATCATTGTTTCTAAGAGAAAGTGAGACAGAAATGCAAAAAAGCGTTGTTTTTGTACGGCAATGAAGAAATGACTATGTTTTGCGATTTCTCGTGCTCAGAAAGACTTAGAAAGTTGATAATTGTGGGCAATGTTAGAAATGTCATGAGAAACAAGAATTATGTAAAAGGATTGATGTAAATCATTGTTTCTAAGAGAAAGTGAGACAGGAATGCAAAAAAGCGTTGTTTTTGGACGGCAATGAAGAAATGACTATGTTTTGCGATTTCTCGTGCTCAGAAAGACTTAGAAAGTTGATAATTGTGGGCAATGTTAGAAATGTCATGAGAAACAAGAATTATGTAAAAGGATTGATGTAAATCATTGTTTCTAAGAGAAAGTGAGACAGGAATGCAAAAAAGCGTTGTTTTTGGACGGCAATGAAGAAATGACTATGTTTTACGATTTCTTGTGCTCAGAAAGACTTAGAAAGTTGATAATTGTGGGCAATGTTAGAAATGTCATGAGAAACAAGAATTATGTAAAAGGATTGATGAAAATCATTGTTTGTAAGAGAAAGTGAGACAGGAATACAAAAAAGCGTTGTTTTTGGACGGCAATGAAGAAATGACTATGTTTTGCAATTTCTCCTGCTCAGAAAGACTTAGAAAGTTGATAATTGTGGGCAATGTTAGAAATGTCATGAGAAACAAGAATTATGTGAAAGGATTGATGTAAATCATTGTTTCTAAGAGAAAGTGAGACAGGAATGCAAAAAAGCGTTGTTTTTGTACGGCAATGAAGAAATGACTATGTTTTGCGATTTCTCCTGCTCAGAAAGACTTAGAAAGTTGATAATTGTGGGCAATGTTAGAAATGTCATGAGAAACAAGAATTATGTGAAAGGATTGATGTAAATCATTGTTTCTAAGAGAAAGTGAGACAGAAATGCAAAAAAGCATTGTTTTTGTACGGCAATGAAGAAATGACTATGTTTTGCAATTTCTCCTGCTCAGAAAGACTTAGAAAGTTGATAATTGTGGGCAATGTTAGAAATGTCATGAGAAACAAGAATTATGTAAAAGGATTGATGTAAATCATTGTTTCTAAGAGAAAGTGAGACAGAAATGCAAAAAAGCGTTGTTTTTGTACGGCAATGAAGAAATGACTATGTTTTGCGATTTCTCGTGCTCAGAAAGACTTAGAAAGTTGATAATTGTGGGCAATGTTAGAGATGTCATGAGAAACAAGAATTATGTAAAAGGATTGATGAAAATCATTGTTTCTAAGAGAAAGTGAGACAGGAATGCAAAAAAGCATTGTTTTTGTACGGCAATGAAGAAATGACTATGTTTTGCAATTTCTCCTGCTCAGAAAGACTTAGAAAGTTGATAATTGTGGGCAATGTTAGAAATGTCATGAGAAACAAGAATTATGTAAAAGGATTGATGTAAATCATTGTTTCTAAGAGAAAGTGAGACAGAAATGCAAAAAAGCGTTGTTTTTGTACGGCAATGAAGAAATGACTATGTTTTGCGATTTCTCGTGCTCAGAAAGACTTAGAAAGTTGATAATTGTGGGCAATGTTAGAAATGTCATGAGAAACAAGAATTATGTAAAAGGATTGATGTAAATCATTGTTTCTAAGAGAAAGTGAGACAGGAATGCAAAAAAGCGTTGTTTTTGGACGGCAATGAAGAAATGACTATGTTTTGCGATTTCTCGTGCTCAGAAAGACTTAGAAAGTTGATAATTGTGGGCAATGTTAGAAATGTCATGAGAAACAAGAATTATGTAAAAGGATTGATGTAAATCATTGTTTCTAAGAGAAAGTGAGACAGGAATGCAAAAAAGCGTTGTTTTTGGACGGCAATGAAGAAATGACTATGTTTTACGATTTCTCGTGCTCAGAAAGACTTAGAAAGTTGATAATTGTGGGCAATGTTAGAAATGTCATGAGAAACAAGAATTATGTAAAAGGATTGATGAAAATCATTGTTTGTAAGAGAAAGTGAGACAGGAATACAAAAAAGCGTTGTTTTTGTTCGGCAATGAAGAAATGACTATGTTTTGCAATTTCTCCTGCTCAGAAAGACTTAGAAAGTTGATAATTGTGGGCAATGTTAGAAATGTCATGAGAAACAAGAATTATGTGAAAGGATTGATGTAAATCATTGTTTCTAAGAGAAAGTGAGACAGGAATGCAAAAAAGCGTTGTTTTTGTACGGCAATGAAGAAATGACTATGTTTTGCGATTTCTCCTGCTCAGAAAGACTTAGAAAGTTGATAATTGTGGGCAATGTTAGAAATGTCATGAGAAACAAGAATTATGTAAAAGGATTGATGTAAATCATTGTTTCTAAGAGAAAGTGAGACAGGAATGCAAAAAAGCATTGTTTTTGTACGGCAATGAAGAAATGACTATGTTTTGCGATTTCTCCTGCTCAGAAAGACTTAGAAAGTTGATAATTGTGGGCAATGTTAGAAATGTCATGAGAAACAAGAATTATGTAAAAGGATTGATGTAAATCATTGTTTCTAAGAGAAAGTGAGACAGAAATGCAAAAAAGCGTTGTTTTTGTACGGCAATGAAGAAATGACTATGTTTTGCGATTTCTCGTGCTCAGAAAGACTTAGAAAGTTGATAATTGTGGGCAATGTTAGAAATGTCATGAGAAACAAGAATTATGTAAAAGGATTGATGTAAATCATTGTTTCTAAGAGAAAGTGAGACAGGAATGCAAAAAAGCGTTGTTTTTGGACGGCAATGAAGAAATGACTATGTTTTGCGATTTCTCGTGCTCAGAAAGACTTAGAAAGTTGATAATTGTGGGCAATGTTAGAAATGTCATGAGAAACAAGAATTATGTAAAAGGATTGATGTAAATCATTGTTTCTAAGAGAAAGTGAGACAGAAATGCAAAAAAGCGTTGTTTTTGTACGGCAATGAAGAAATGACTATGTTTTGCGATTTCTCGTGCTCAGAAAGACTTAGAAAGTTGATAATTGTGGGCAAAGTTAGAAATGTCATGAGAAACAAGAATTATGTAAAAGGATTGATGAAAATCATTGTTTGTAAGAGAAAGTGAGACAGGAATGCAAAAAAGCGTTGTTTTTGGACGGCAATGAAGAAATGACTATTTTTGCAATTTCTCCTGCTCAGAAAGACTTAGAAAGTTGATAATTGTGGGCAATGTTAGAAATGTCATGAGAAACAAGAATTATGTAAAAGGATTGATGTAAATCATTGTTTCTAAGAGAAAGTGAGACAGGAATGCAAAAAAGCGTTGTTTTTGGACGGCAATGAAGAAATGACTATGTTTTACGATTTCTCGTGCTCAGAAAGACTTAGAAAGTTGATAATTGTGGGCAATGTTAGAAATGTCATGAGAAACAATAATTATGTAAAAGGATTGATGAAAATCATTGTTTGTAAGAGAAAGTGAGACAGGAATACAAAAAAGCGTTGTTTTTGGACGGCAATGAAGAAATGACTATGTTTTGCAATTTCTCCTGCTCAGAAAGACTTAGAAAGTTGATAATTGTGGGCAATGTTAGAAATGTCATGAGAAACAAGAATTATGTGAAAGGATTGATGTAAATCATTGTTTCTAAGAGAAAGTGAGACAGGAATGCAAAAAAGCGTTGTTTTTGTACGGCAATGAAGAAATGACTATGTTTTGCGATTTCTCCTGCTCAGAAAGACTTAGAAAGTTGATAATTGTGGGCAATGTTAGAAATGTCATGAGAAACAAGAATTATGTAAAAGGATTGATGTAAATCATTGTTTCTAAGAGAAAGTGAGACAGGAATGCAAAAAAGCGTTGTTTTTGTACGGCAATGAAGAAATGACTATGTTTTGCGATTTCTCGTGCTCAGAAAGACTTAGAAAGTTGATAATTGTGGGCAATGTTAGAAATGTCATGAGAAACAAGAATTATGTAAAAGGATTGATGTAAATCATTGTTTCTAAGAGAAAGTGAGACAGGAATGCAAAAAAGCGTTGTTTTTGGACGGCAATGAAGAAATGACTATGTTTTGCGATTTCTCGTGCTCAGAAAGACTTAGAAAGTTGATAATTGTGGGCAATGTTAGAAATGTCATGAGAAACAAGAATTATGTGAAAGGATTGATGTAAATCATTGTTTCTAAGAGAAAGTGAGACAGGAATGCAAAAAAGCATTGTTTTTGTACGGCAATGAAGAAATGACTATGTTTTGCAATTTCTCCTGCTCAGAAAGACTTAGAAAGTTGATAATTGTGGGCAATGTTAGAAATGTCATGAGAAACAAGAATTATGTAAAAGGATTGATGTAAATCATTGTTTCTAAGAGAAAGTGAGACAGAAATGCAAAAAAGCGTTGTTTTTGTACGGCAATGAAGAAATGACTATGTTTTGCGATTTCTCGTGCTCAGAAAGACTTAGAAAGTTGATAATTGTGGGCAATGTTAGAGATGTCATGAGAAACAAGAATTATGTAAAAGGATTGATGAAAATCATTGTTTCTAAGAGAAAGTGAGACAGGAATGCAAAAAAGCGTTGTTTTTGTACGGCAATGAAGAAATGACTATGTTTTGCGATTTCTCCTGCTCAGAAAGACTTAGAAAGTTGATAATTGTGGGCAATGTTAGAAATGTCATGAGAAACAAGAATTATGTAAAAGGATTGATGTAAATCATTGTTTCTAAGAGAAAGTGAGACAGAAATGCAAAAAAGCGTTGTTTTTGTACGGCAATGAAGAAATGACTATGTTTTGCGATTTCTCGTGCTCAGAAAGACTTAGAAAGTTGATAATTGTGGGCAATGTTAGAGATGTCATGAGAAACAAGAATTATGTAAAAGGATTGATGAAAATCATTGTTTCTAAGAGAAAGTGAGACAGGAATGCAAAAAGCGTTGTTTTTGTACGGCAATGAAGAAATGACTATGTTTTGCGATTTCTCCTGCTCAGAAAGACTTAGAAAGTTGATAATTGTGGGCAATGTTAGAAATGTCATGAGAAACAAGAATTATGTAAAAGGATTGATGTAAATCATTGTTTCTAAGAGAAAGTGAGACAGGAATGCAAAAAAAGCGTTGTTTTTGGACGGCAATGAAGAAATGACTATGGTTTACGATTTCTCATGCTCAGAAAGACTTAGAAAGTTGATAATTGTGGGCAATGTTAGAGATGTCATGAGAAACAAGAATTATGTAAAAGGATTGATGAAAATCATTGTTTCTAAGAGAAAGTGAGACAGGAATGCAAAAAAGCGTTGTTTTTGTACGGCAATGAAGAAATGACTATGTTTTGCGATTTCTCCTGCTCAGAAAGACTTAGAAAGTTGATAATTGTGGGCAATGTTAGAAATGTCATGAGAAACAAGAATTATGTAAAAGGATTGATGTAAATCATTGTTTCTAAGAGAAAGTGAGACAGAAATGCAAAAAAGCGTTGTTTTTCTACGGCAATGAAGAAATGACTATGTTTTGCGATTTCTCGTGCTCAGAAAGACTTAGAAAGTTGATAATTGTGGGCAATGTTAGAGATGTCATGAGAAACAAGAATTATGTAAAAGGATTGATGAAAATCATTGTTTCTAAGAGAAAGTGAGACAGGAATGCAAAAAAAGCGTTGTTTTTGTACGGCAATGAAGAAATGACTATGTTTTGCGATTTCTCCTGCTCAGAAAGACTTAGAAAGTTGATAATTGTGGGCAATGTTAGAAATGTCATGAGAAACAAGAATTATGTAAAAGGATTGATGTAAATCATTGTTTCTAAGAGAAAGTGAGACAGGAATGCAAAAAAGCGTTGTTTTTGGACGGCAATGAAGAAATGACTATGGTTTACGATTTCTCATGCTCAGAAAGACTTAGAAAGTTGATAATTGTGGGCAATGTTAGAAATGTCATGAGAAACAAGAATTATGTAAAAGGATTGATGAAAATCATTGTTTGTAAGAGAAAGTGAGACAGGAATACAAAAAAGCGTTGTTTTTGTACGGCAATGAAGAAATGACTATGTTTTGCAATTTCTCCTGCTCAGAAAGACTTAGAAAGTTGATAATTGTGGGCAATGTTAGAAATGTCATGAGAAACAAGAATTATGTGAAAGGATTGATGTAAATCATTGTTTCTAAGAGAAAGTGAGACAGGAATGCAAAAAAGCGTTGTTTTTGTACGGCAATGAAGAAATGACTATGTTTTGCGATTTCTCCTGCTCAGAAAGACTTAGAAAGTTGATAATTGTGGGCAATGTTAGAAATGTCATGAGAAACAAGAATTATGTAAAAGGATTGATGTAAATCATTGTTTCTAAGAGAAAGTGAGACAGGAATGCAAAAAAGCGTTGTTTTTGTACGGCAATGAAGAAATGACTATGTTTTGCGATTTCTCCTGCTCAGAAAGACTTAGAAAGTTGATAATTGTGGGCAATGTTAGAAATGTCATGAGAAACAAGAATTATGTAAAAGGATTGATGTAAATCATTGTTTCTAAGAGAAAGTGAGACAGGAATGCAAAAAAGCGTTGTTTTTGGACGGCAATGAAGAAATGACTATGTTTTGCAATTTCTCCTGCTCAGAAAGACTTAGAAAGTTGATAATTGTGGGCAATGTTAGAAATGTCATGAGAAACAAGAATTATGTAAAAGGATTGATGTAAATCATTGTTTACAAGAGAAAGTGAGACAGGAATGCAAAAAAACATTGTTTTTGTATGGCAATGAAGAAATGACTATGTTTTGCAATTTCTCCTGCTCAGAAAGACTTAGAAAGTTGATAATTGTGGGCAATGTTAGAAATGTCATGAGAAACAAGAATTATGTAAAAGGATTGATGTAAATCATTGTTTCTAAGAGAAAGTGAGACAGAAATGCAAAAAAGCGTTGTTTTTGTACGGCAATGAAGAAATGACTATGTTTTGCGATTTCTCGTGCTCAGAAAGACTTAGAAAGTTGATAATTGTGGGCAATGTTAGAAATATCATGAGAAACAAGAATTATGTAAAAGGATTGATGTAAATCATTGTTTCTAAGAGAAAGTGAGACAGGAATGCAAAAAAGCGTTGTTTTTGGACGGCAATGAAGAAATGACTATGTTTTGCGATTTCTCGTGCTCAGAAAGACTTAGAAAGTTGATAATTGTGGGCAATGTTAGAGATGTCATGAGAAACAAGAATTATGTAAAAGGATTGATGAAAATCATTGTTTCTAAGAGAAAGTGAGACAGGAATGCAAAAAAGCGTTGTTTTTGTACGGCAATGAAGAAATGACTATGTTTTGCGATTTCTCCTGCTCAGAAAGACTTAGAAAGTTGATAATTGTGGGCAATGTTAGAAATGTCATGAGAAACAAGAATTATGTAAAAGGATTGATGTAAATCATTGTTTCTAAGAGAAAGTGAGACAGGAATGCAAAAAAGCGTTGTTTTTGGACGGCAATGAAGAAATGATTATGGTTTACGATTTCTCATGCTCAGAAAGACTTAGAAAGTTGATAATTGTGGGCAAAGTTAGAAATGTCATGAGAAACAAGAATTATGTAAAAGGATTAATGAAAATCATTGTTTGTAAGAGAAAGTGAGACAGGAATGCAAAAAAGCGTTGTTTTTGGACGGCAATGAAGAAATGACTATGTTTTGCAATTTCTCCTGCTCAGAAAGACTTAGAAAGTTGATAATTGTGGGCAATGTTAGAAATGTCATGAGAAACAAGAATTATGTAAAAGGATTGATGTAAATCATTGTTTCTAAGAGAAAGTGAGACAGGAATGCAAAAAAAGCGTTGTTTTTGGACGGCAATGAAGAAATGACTATGTTTTAACGATTTCTCGTGCTCAGAAAGACTTAGAAAGTTGATAATTGTGGGCAATGTTAGAAATGTCATGAGAAACAAGAATTATGTAAAAGGATTGATGAAAATCATTGTTTGTAAGAGAAAGTGAGACAGGAATACAAAAAAGCGTTGTTTTTGTACGGCAATGAAGAAATGACTATGTTTTGCAATTTCTCCTGCTCAGAAAGACTTAGAAAGTTGATAATTGTGGGCAATGTTAGAAATGTCATGAGAAACAAGAATTATGTGAAAGGATTGATGTAAATCATTGTTTCTAAGAGAAAGTGAGACAGGAATGCAAAAAAGCGTTGTTTTTGTACGGCAATGAAGAAATGACTATGTTTTGCGATTTCTCCTGCTCAGAAAGACTTAGAAAGTTGATAATTGTGGGCAATGTTAGAAATGTCATGAGAAACAAGAATTATGTAAAAGGATTGATGTAAATCATTGTTTCTAAGAGAAAGTGAGACAGGAATGCAAAAAAGCGTTGTTTTTGTACGGCAATGAAGAAATGACTATGTTTTGCGATTTCTCCTGCTCAGAAAGACTTAGAAAGTTGATAATTGTGGGCAATGTTAGAAATGTCATGAGAAACAAGAATTATGTAAAAGGATTGATGTAAATCATTGTTTCTAAGAGAAAGTGAGACAGGAATGCAAAAAAGCGTTGTTTTTGTACGGCAATGAAGAAATGACTATGTTTTGCAATTTCTCCTGCTCAGAAAGACTTAGAAAGTTGATAATTGTGGGCAATGTTAGAAATGTCATGAGAAACAAGAATTATGTAAAAGGATTGATGTAAATCATTGTTTACAAGAGAAAGTGAGACAGGAATGCAAAAAAACATTGTTTTTGTATGGCAATGAAGAAATGACTATGTTTTGCAATTTCTCCTGCTCAGAAAGACTTAGAAAGTTGATAATTGTGGGCAATGTTAGAAATGTCATGAGAAACAAGAATTATGTAAAAGGATTGATGTAAATCATTGTTTCTAAGAGAAAGTGAGACAGAAATGCAAAAAAGCGTTGTTTTTGTACGGCAATGAAGAAATGACTATGTTTTGCGATTTCTCGTGCTCAGAAAGACTTAGAAAGTTGATAATTGTGGGCAATGTTAGAAATGTCATGAGAAACAAGAATTATGTAAAAGGATTGATGTAAATCATTGTTTCTAAGAGAAAGTGAGACAGGAATGCAAAAAAGCGTTGTTTTTGGACGGCAATGAAGAAATGACTATGTTTTGCGATTTCTCATGCTCAGAAAGACTTAGAAAGTTGATAATTGTGGGCAATGTTAGAAATGTCATGAGAAACAAGAATTATGTGAAAGGATTGATGTAAATCATTGTTTCTAAGAGAAAGTGAGACAGGAATGCAAAAAAGCGTTGTTTTTGTACGGCAATGAAGAAATGACTATGTTTTGCAATTTCTCCTGCTCAGAAAGACTTAGAAAGTTGATAATTGTGGGCAATGTTAGAAATGTCATGAGAAACAAGAATTATGTAAAAGGATTGATGTAAATCATTGTTTCTAAGAGAAAGTGAGACAGAAATGCAAAAAAGCGTTGTTTTTGTACGGCAATGAAGAAATGACTATGTTTTGCGATTTCTCCTGCTCAGAAAGACTTAGAAAGTTGATAATTGTGGGCAATGTTAGAAATGTCATGAGAAACAAGAATTATGTAAAAGGATTGATGTAAATCATTGTTTCTAAGAGAAAGTGAGACAGGAATGCAAAAAAGCGTTGTTTTTGTACGGCAATGAAGAAATGACTATGTTTTGCGATTTCTCCTGCTCAGAAAGACTTAGAAAGTTGATAATTGTGGGCAATGTTAGAAATGTCATGAGAAACAAGAATTATGTAAAAGGATTGATGTAAATCATTGTTTCTAAGAGAAAGTGAGACAGGAATGCAAAAAAGCGTTGTTTTTGTACGGCAATGAAGAAATGACTATGTTTTGCAATTTCTCCTGCTCAGAAAGACTTAGAAAGTTGATAATTGTGGGCAATGTTAGAAATGTCATGAGAAACAAGAATTATGTAAAAGGATTGATGTAAATCATTGTTTACAAGAGAAAGTGAGACAGAAATGCAAAAAAACATTGTTTTAGTACGGCAATGAAGAAATGACTATGTTTTGCAATTTCTCCTGCTCAGAAAGACTTAGAAAGTTGATAATTGTGGGCAATGTTAGAAATGTCATGAGAAACAAGAATTATGTAAAAGGATTGATGTAAATCATTGTTTCTAAGAGAAAGTGAGACAGAAATGCAAAAAAGCGTTGTTTTTGTACGGCAATGAAGAAATGACTATGTTTTGCGATTTCTCGTGCTCAGAAAGACTTAGAAAGTTGATAATTGTGGGCAATGTTAGAAATGTCATGAGAAACAAGAATTATGTAAAAGGATTGATGTAAATCATTGTTTCTAAGAGAAAGTGGGACAGGAATGCAAAAAAGCGTTGTTTTTGTACGGCAATGAAGAAATGACTATGTTTTGCGATTTCTCGTGCTCAGAAAGACTTAGAAAGTTGATAATTGTGGGCAATGTTAGAACTGTCATGAGAAACAAGAATTATGTGAAAGGATTGATGTAAATCATTGTTTCTAAGAGAAAGTGAGACAGGAATGCAAAAAAGCATTGTTTTTGTACGGCAATGAAGAAATGACTATGTTTTGCAATTTCTCCTGCTCAGAAAGACTTAGAAAGTTGATAATTGTGGGCAATGTTAGAAATGTCATGAGAAACAAGAATTATGTAAAAGGATTGATGTAAATCATTGTTTCTAAGAGAAAGTGAGACAGAAATGCAAAAAAGCGTTGTTTTTGTACGGCAATGAAGAAATGACTATGTTTTGCGATTTCTCGTGCTCAGAAAGACTTAGAAAGTTGATAATTGTGGGCAATGTTAGAGATGTCTTGAGAAACAAGAATTATGTAAAAGGATTGATGAAAATCATTGTTTCTAAGAGAAAGTGAGACAGGAATGCAAAAAAGCGTTGTTTTTGTACGGCAATGAAGAAATGACTATGTTTTGCGATTTCTCCTGCTCAGAAAGACTTAGAAAGTTGATAATTGTGGGCAATGTTAGAAATGTCATGAGAAACAAGAATTATGTAAAAGGATTGATGTAAATCATTGTTTCTAAGAGAAAGTGAGACAGAAATGCAAAAAAGCGTTGTTTTTGTACGGCAATGAAGAAATGACTATGTTTTGCGATTTCTCGTGCTCAGAAAGACTTAGAAAGTTGATAATTGTGGGCAATGTTAGAGATGTCATGAGAAACAAGAATTATGTAAAAGGATTGATGAAAATCATTGTTTCTAAGAGAAAGTGAGACAGAAATGCAAAAAGCGTTGTTTTTGTACGGCAATGAAGAAATGACTATGTTTTGCGATTTCTCCTGCTCAGAAAGACTTAGAAAGTTGATAATTGTGGGCAATGTTAGAAATGTCATGAGAAACAAGAATTATGTAAAAGGATTGATGTAAATCATTGTTTCTAAGAGAAAGTGAGACAGGAATGCAAAAAAGCGTTGTTTTTGTACGGCAATGAAGAAATGACTATGTTTTGCGATTCTCCTGCTCAGAAAGACTTAGAAAGTTGATAATTGTGGGCAATGTTAGAAATGTCATGAGAAACAAGAATTATGTAAAAGGATTGATGTAAATCATTGTTTCTAAGAGAAAGTGAGACAGGAATGCAAAAAAGCGTTGTTTTTCTACGGCAATGAAGAAATGACTATGTTTTGCAATTTCTCCTGCTCAGAAAGACTTAGAAAGTTGATAATTGTGGGCAATGTTAGAAATGTCATGAGAAACAAGAATTATGTAAAAGGATTGATGTAAATCATTGTTTACAAGAGAAAGTGAGACAGAAATGCAAAAAAGCGTTGTTTTTGTACGGCAATGAAGAAATGACTATGTTTTGCGATTTCTCGTGCTCAGAAAGACTTAGAAAGTTGATAATTGTGGGCAATGTTAGAGATGTCATGAGAAACAAGAATTATGTAAAAGGATTGATGAAAATCATTGTTTCTAAGAGAAAGTGAGACAGAAATGCAAAAAAGCGTTGTTTTTGTACGGCAATGAAGAAATGACTATGTTTTGCGATTTCTCCTGCTCAGAAAGACTTAGAAAGTTGATAATTGTGGGCAATGTTAGAAATGTCATGAGAAACAAGAATTATGTAAAAGGATTGATGTAAATCATTGTTTCTAAGAGAAAGTGAGACAGGAATGCAAAAAAGCGTTGTTTTTGTACGGCAATGAAGAAATGACTATGTTTTGCGATTTCTCCTGCTCAGAAAGACTTAGAAAGTTGATAATTGTGGGCAATGTTAGAAATGTCATGAGAAACAAGAATTATGTAAAAGGATTGATGTAAATCATTGTTTCTAAGAGAAAGTGAGACAGGAATGCAAAAAAGCGTTGTTTTTGTACGGCAATGAAGAAATGACTATGTTTTGCAATTTCTCCTGCTCAGAAAGACTTAGAAAGTTGATAATTGTGGGCAATGTTAGAAATGTCATGAGAAACAAGAATTATGTAAAAGGATTGATGTAAATCATTGTTTACAAGAGAAAGTGAGACAGAAATGCAAAAAACCATTGTTTTTGTACGGCAATGAAGAAATGACTATGTTTTGCAATTTCTCCTGCTCAGAAAGACTTAGAAAGTTGATAATTGTGGGCAATGTTAGAAATGTCATGAGAAACAAGAATTATGTAAAAGGATTGATGTAAATCATTGTTTCTAAGAGAAAGTGAGACAGAAATGCAAAAAAGCGTTGTTTTTGTACGGCAATGAAGAAATGACTATGTTTTGCGATTTCTCGTGCTCAGAAAGACTTAGAAAGTTGATAATTGTGGGCAATGTTAGAAATGTCATGAGAAACAAGAATTATGTAAAAGGATTGATGTAAATCATTGTTTCTAAGAGAAAGTGAGACAGAAATGCAAAAAAGCGTTGTTTTTGTACGGCAATGAAGAAATGACTATGTTTTGCGATTTCTCCTGCTCAGAAAGACTTAGAAAGTTGATAATTGTGGGCAATGTTAGAAATGTCATGAGAAACAAGAATTATGTAAAAGGATTGATGTAAATCATTGTTTCTAAGAGAAAGTGAGACAGGAATGCAAAAAAGCGTTGTTTTTGTACGGCAATGAAGAAATGACTATGTTTTGCGATTTCTCCTGCTCAGAAAGACTTAGAAAGTTGATAATTGTGGGCAATGTTAGAAATGTCATGAGAAACAAGAATTATGTAAAAGGATTGATGTAAATCATTGTTTCTAAGAGAAAGTGAGACAGGAATGCAAAAAAGCGTTGTTTTTGTACGGCAATGAAGAAATGACTATGTTTTGCAATTTCTCCTGCTCAGAAAGACTTAGAAAGTTGATAATTGTGGGCAATGTTAGAAATGTCATGAGAAACAAGAATTATGTAAAAGGATTGATGTAAATCATTGTTTACAAGAGAAAGTGAGACAGAAATGCAAAAAAACATTGTTTTTGTACGGCAATGAAGAAATGACTATGTTTTGCAATTTCTCCTGCTCAGAAAGACTTAGAAAGTTGATAATTGTGGGCAATGTTAGAAATGTCATGAGAAACAAGAATTATGTAAAAGGATTGATGTAAATCATTGTTTCTAAGAGAAAGTGAGACAGAAATGCAAAAAAGCGTTGTTTTTGTACGGCAATGAAGAAATGACTATGTTTTGCGATTTCTCGTGCTCAGAAAGACTTAGAAAGTTGATAATTGTGGGCAATGTTAGAAATGTCATGAGAAACAAGAATTATGTAAAAGGATTGATGTAAATCATTGTTTCTAAGAGAAAGTGAGACAGGAATGCAAAAAAGCGTTGTTTTTGGACGGCAATGAAGAAATGACTATGTTTTGCGATTTCTCTTGCTCAGAAAGACTTAGAAAGTTGATAATTGTGGGCAATGTTAGAAATGTCATGAGAAACAAGAATTATGTAAAAGGATTGATGTAAGTCATTGTTTCCAAGAGAAAGTGAGACAGGAGTGTAAAAAAGCATTGTTTTTATACGGCAATGAAGAAATGACTATGTTTTGCGATTTCTCTTGCTCAGAAAGACTTAGAAAGTTGATAATTGTGGGCAATGCTAGAAATGTCATGAGAAACAAGAATTATGTAAAAGGATTGATGTAAGTCATTGTTTCCAAGAGAAAGTGAGACAGGAGTGTAAAAAAAACCGTTGTTTTTCTACGGCAATAAGGAAATGACTATGTTTTGCAATTTCTCTTGCTCAGAAAGACATAGAAAGCTGATAATTGTGGGCAATGTTAGAAATGTCATAAGAAAAAAGAATTATGTAAAAGGATTGATTTAAGTCATTGTTTCCAAGAGAAAGTGAGACAGGAGTGTAAAAAAGCGTTGTTTTTGTACGGCAATGAAGAAATGACTATGTTTTGCGATTTCTCTTGCTCAGAAAGACTTAGAAAGTTGATAATTGTGGGCAATGTTAGAAATGTCATGAGAAACAAGAATTATGTAAAAGGATTGATGTAAGTCATTGTTTCCAAGAGAAAGTGAGACAGGAGTGTAAAAAAGCGTTGCTTTGTGTGGCAATGAAGAAATGACTATGTTTTGCGATTTCTCTTGCTCAGAAAGACTTAGAAAGTTGATAATTGTGGGCATGTTTGAAATGTCATGAGAAACAAGAATTATGTAAAAGGATTGATGTAAGTCATTGTTTCCAAGAGAAAGTGAGACAGGAGTGTAAAAAAGCGTCGCTTTGTGCGGCAATGAAGAAATGACTATGTTTTGCGATTTCTCTTGCTCAGAAAGACTTAGAAAGTTGATAATTGTGGGCAATGTTAGAAATGTCATGAGAAACAAGAATTATGTAAAAGGATTAATGTAAGTCATTGTTTCCAAGAGAAAGTGAGACAGGAGTGTAAAAAAGCGTTGCTTTGTACGGCAATGAAGAAATGACGATGTTTTGCGATTTCTCTTGCTCAGAAAGACTTAGAAAGTTGATAATTGTGGGCAATGTTAGAAATGTCATGAGAAACAAGAATTATGTAAAAGGATTGATGTAAGTCATTGTTTCCAAGAGAAAGTGAGACAGGAGTGTAAAAAAGCGTTGTTTTTGTACGACAATGAAGAAATGACTATGTTTTGCGATTTCTCTTGCTCAGAAAGACGTAGAAAGTTGATAATTGTGGGCAATGCTAGAAATGTCATGAGAAACAAGAATTATGTAAAAGGATTGATGTAAGTCATTGTTTCCAAGAGAAAGTGAGACAGGAGTTTAAAAAAGCATTGTTTTTCTACGGCAATGAAGAAATGACTATGTTTTGCGATTTCTCTTGCTCAGAAAGACATAGAAAGCTGATAATTGTGGGCAATGTTAGAAATGTCATGAGAAACAAGAATTATATAAAAGGATTGATGTAAGTCATTGTTTCCAAGAGAAAGTGAGACAGCAGTGTAAAAAAGCGTTGTTTTTGTACGGCAATGAAGAAATGACTATGTTTTGCAATTTCTTTTGCTCAGAAAGACTTAGAAAGTTGATAATTGTGGACAATGTTAGAAATGTCATGAGAAACAAGAATTATGTAAAAGGATTGATGTAAGTCATTGTTTCCAAGAGAAAGTGAGACAGGAGTGTAAAAAAGCATTGTTTTTATACGGCAATGAAGAAATGACTATGTTTTGCGATTTCTCTTTCTCATAAAGACTTAGAAAGTTGATAATTGTGGGCAATGTTAGAAATGTCATGAGAAACAAGAATTATGTAAAAGGATTGATGTAAGTCATTGTTTCCAAGAGAAAGTGAGACAGGGGTGTAAAAAAGCGTTGTTTTTCTACGGCAATGAAGAAATGACTATGTTTTGTGATTTCTCTTGCTCAGAAAGACATAGATAGCTGATAATTGTGGGCAATGTTAGAAATGTCATGAGAAACAAGAATTATGTAAAAGGATTGATGTATGTCATTGTTTCCAAGCGAAAGTGAGACAGGAGTGTAAAAAAGCGTTGCTTTGTGCAGCAATGAAGAAATGACTATGTTTTGCGATTTCTCTTGCTCAGAAAGACTTAGAAAGTTGATAAATGTGGGCAATGTTAGAAATATCATGAGAAACAAGAATTATGTAAAAGGATTGATGTATGTCATTGTTTCCAAGAGAAAGTGAGACAGGAGTGTAAAAAAGCGTTGTTTTTATACGGCAATGAAGAAATGACTATGTTTTGCGATTTCTCTTGCTCAGAAAGACTTAGAAAGTTGATAATTGTGGGCAATGTTAGAAATCTCATGAGAAACAAGAATTATGTAAAAGGATTGATGTAAGTCATTGTTTCCAAGAGAAAGTGAGATAGGAGTGTAAAAAAGCGTTGCTTTGTGCGGCAATGAAGAAATGACTATGTTTTGCGATTTCTCTTGCTCAGAAAGACTTAGAAAGTTGATAATTGTGGGCAATGTTAGAAATGTCATGAGAAACAAGAATTATGTAAAAGGATTAATGTAAGTCATTGTTTCCAAGAGAAAGTGAGACAGGAGTGTAAAAAAGCGTTGCTTTGTGCAGCAATGAAGAAATGACTATGTTTTGCGATTTCTCTTGCTCAGAAAGACTTAGAAAGTTGATAAATGTGGGCAATGTTAGAAATGTCATGAGAAACAAGAATTATGTAAAAGGATTGATGTATGTCATTGTTTCCAAGAGAAAGTGAGACAGGAGTGTAAAAAAGCGTTGTTTTTATACGGCAATGAAGAAATGACTATGTTTTGCGATTTCTCTTGCTCAGAAAGACTTAGAAAGTTGATATGTGTGGGCAATGTTAGAAATGTCATGAGAAAAAAGAATTATGTAAAAGGATTAATGTAAGTCATTGTTTCCAAAAGAAAGTGAGACAGGAGTGTAAAAAAGCGTTGCTTTGTGCGGCAATGAAGAAATGACTATGTTTTGCGATTTCTCTTGCTCAGAAAGACTTAGAAAGTTGATAATTGTGGGCAAAGTTAGAAATGTCATGAGAAACAAGAATTATGTAAAAGGATTGATGTAAGTCATTGTTTCCAAGAGAAAGTGAGACAGGAGTGTAAAAAAGGGTTGCTTTGTGCGGCAATGAAGAAATGACTATGTTTTGCAATTTCTCTTGCTCAGGAAGACTTAGAAAGATGATAATTGTGGGCATTGTTAGAAATGTCATGAGAAACAAGAATTATGTAAAAGGATTGTTGTATGTCATTGTTTCTAAGAGAAAGTGAGACAGGAGTGTAAAAAAGCGTTGCTTTGTGCGGCAATGAAGAAATGACTATGTTTTGCGATTTCTCTTGCTCAGAAAGACTTAGAAAGTTGATAATTGTGGGCAATGTTAGAAATGTGATGAGAAACAAGAATTATGTAAAAGGATTGATGTAAGTCATTGTTTCCAAGAGAAAGTGAGACAGAAGTGTAAAAAAGCGTTGCTTTGTGCGGCAATGAAGAAATGACTATGTTTTGCGATTTCTCTTGCTCAGAAAGACTTAGAAAGTTGATAATTGTGGGCAATGTTAGAAATGTCATGAGAAACAAGAATTATGTAAAAGGATTGATGTAAGTCATTGTTTCCAAGAGAAAGTGAGACAGGAGTGTAAAAAAGCGTTGTTTTTTTACGGCAATGAAGAAATGACTATGTTTTGCGATTTCTCTTGCTCAGAAAGACTTAAAAAGTTGATAATTGTGGGCAATGTTAGTAATGTCATGAGAAACAAGAATTATGTAAAAGGATTGATGTAAGTCATTGTTTCCAAGAGAAAGTGAGACAGGAGTGTAAAAAAGCGTTGTTTTTTTACAGCAATGAAGAAATGACTATGTTTTGTGATTTCTCTTGCTCAGAAAGACTAAGAAAATTGATAATTGTGGGCAATGTTAGAAATGTCATGAGAAACAAGAATTATGTAAAAGGATTGATGTAAGTCATTGTTTCCAAGAGAAAGTGAGACAGGAGTGTAAAAAAGCATTGTTTTTCTACGGCAATGAAGAAATGACTATGTTTTGCGATTTCTATTGCTCAGAAAGACATAGAAAGCTGATAATTGTGGGCAATGTTAGAAATGTCATGAGAAACAAGAATTATGTAAAAGGATATATGTAAGTCATTGTTTCCAAGAGAAAGTGAGACAGGAGTGTAAAAAAGCGTTGTTTTTGTACGGCAATGAAGAAATGACTATGTTTTGCGATTTCTCTTGCTCAGAAAGACTTAGAAAGTTGATAATTGTGGGCAATGTTAGAAATGTCATGAGAAACAAGAATTATGTAAAAGGATTGATGTAAGTCATTGTTTCCAAGAGAAAGTGAGACAGGAGTGTAAAAAAGCATTGTTTTTATACGGCAATGAAGAAATGACTATGTTTTGCGATTTCTCTTGCTCAGAAGGACTTAGAAAGTTGATAATTGTGGGCAATGCTAGAAATGTCATGAGAAACAAGAATTATGTAAAAGGATTGATGTAAGTCATTGTTTCCAAGAGAAAGTGAGACAGGAGTGTAAAAAAGCAGTGCTTTGTGCAGGAATGAAGAAGTGACTATGTTTTGCGATTTCTCTTGCTCAGAAAGACTTAGAAAGTTGATAATTGTGGGCAATGTTAGAAATGTCATGAGAAACAAGAATTATGTAAAAGGATTGATGTAAGTCATTGTTTCCAAGAGAAAGTGAGACAGGAGTGTAAAAAAGCATTGTTTTTATACGGCAATGAAGAAATGACTATGTTTTGCGATTTCTCTTGCTCAGAAAGACTTAGAAAGTTGATAATTGTGGGCAATGCTAGAAATGTCATGAGAAACAAGAATTATGTAAAAGGATTGATGTAAGTCATTGTTTCCAAGAGAAAGTGAGACAGGAGTGTAAAAAAAACCGTTGTTTTTCTACGGCAATAAGGAAATGACTATGTTTTGCAATTTCTCTTGCTCAGAAAGACATAGAAAGCTGATAATTGTGGGCAATGTTAGAAATGTCATAAGAAACAAGAATTATGTAAAAGGATTGATTTAAGTCATTGTTTCCAAGAGAAAGTGAGACAGGAGTGTAAAAAAGCGTTGTTTTTGTACGGCAATGAAGAAATGACTATGTTTTGCGATTTCTCTTGCTCAGAAAGACTTAGAAAGTTGATAATTGTGGGCAATGTTAGAAATGTCATGAGAAACAAGAATTATGTAAAAGGATTGATGTAAGTCATTGTTTCCAAGAGAAAGTGAGACAGGAGTGTAAAAAAGCATTGTTTTTATACGGCAATGAAGAAATGACTATGTTTTGCGATTTCTCTTGCTCAGAAAGACTTAGAAAGTTGATAATTGTGGGCAATGCTAGAAATGTCATGAGAAACAAGAATTATGTAAAAGGATTGATGTAAGTCATTGTTTCCAAGAGAAAGTGAGACAGGAGTGTAAAAAAAACCGTTGTTTTTCTACGGCAATAAGGAAATGACTATGTTTTGCAATTTCTCTTGCTCAGAAAGACATAGAAAGCTGATAATTGTGGGCAATGTTAGAAATGTCATAAGAAACAAGAATTATGTAAAAGGATTGATTTAAGTCATTGTTTCCAAGAGAAAGTGAGACAGGAGTGTAAAAAAAGCGTTGTTTTTGTACGGCAATGAAGAAATGACTATGTTTTGCGATTTCTCTTGCTCAGAAAGACTTAGAAAGTTGATAATTGTGGGCAATGTTAGAAATGTCATGAGAAACAAGAATTATGTAAAAGGATTGATGTAAGTCATTGTTTCCAAGAGAAAGTGAGACAGGAGTGTAAAAAAGCGTTGCTTTGTGTGGCAATGAAGAAATGACTATGTTTTGCGATTTCTCTTGCTCAGAAAGACTTAGAAAGTTGATAATTGTGGGCATGTTTGAAATGTCATGAGAAACAAGAATTATGTAAAAGGATTGATGTAAGTCATTGTTTCCAAGAGAAAGTGAGACAGGAGTGTAAAAAAGCGTCGCTTTGTGCGGCAATGAAGAAATGACTATGTTTTGCGATTTCTCTTGCTCAGAAAGACTTAGAAAGTTGATAATTGTGGGCATGTTTGAAATGTCATGAGAAACAAGAATTATGTAAAAGGATTGATGTAAGTCATTGTTTCCAAGAGAAAGTGAGACAGGAGTGTAAAAAAGCGTTGCTTTGTGTGGCAATGAAGAAATGACTATGTTTTGCGATTTCTCTTGCTCAGAAAGACTTAGAAAGTTGATAATTGTGGGCATGTTTGAAATGTCATGAGAAACTAGAATTATGTAAAAGGATTGATGTAAGTCATTGTTTCCAAGAGAAAGTGAGACAGGAGTGTAAAAAAGCATTGTTTTTATACGGCAATGAAGAAATGACTATGTTTTGCGATTTCTCTTTCTCAGAAAGACTTAGAAAGTTGATAATTGTGGGCAATGTTAGAAATGTCATGAGAAACAAGAATTATGTAAAAGGATTGATGTAAGTCATTGTTTCCAAGAGAAAGTGAGACAGGAGTGTAAAAAAGCAGTGCTTTGTGCAGGAATGAAGAAGTGACTATGTTTTGCGATTTCTCTTGCTCAGAAAGACTTAGAAAGTTGATAATTGTGGGCAATGTTAGAAATGTCATGAGAAACAAGAATTATGTAAAAGGATTGATGTAAGTCATTGTTTCCAAGAGAAAGTGAGACAGGAGTGTAAAAAAGCATTGTTTTTATACGGCAATGAAGAAATGACTATGTTTTGCGATTTCTCTTGCTCAGAAAGACTTAGAAAGTTGATAATTGTGGGCAATGCTAGAAATGTCATGAGAAACAAGAATTATGTAAAAGGATTGATGTAAGTCATTGTTTCCAAGAGAAAGTGAGACAGGAGTGTAAAAAAAACCGTTGTTTTTCTACGGCAATAAGGAAATGACTATGTTTTGCAATTTCTCTTGCTCAGAAAGACATAGAAAGCTGATAATTGTGGGCAATGTTAGAAATGTCATAAGAAACAAGAATTATGTAAAAGGATTGATTTAAGTCATTGTTTCCAAGAGAAAGTGAGACAGGAGTGTAAAAAAGCGTTGTTTTTGTACGGCAATGAAGAAATGACTATGTTTTGCGATTTCTCTTGCTCAGAAAGACTTAGAAAGTTGATAATTGTGGGCAATGCTAGAAATGTCATGAGAAACAAGAATTATGTAAAAGGATTGATGTAAGTCATTGTTTCCAAGAGAAAGTGAGACAGGAGTGTAAAAAAACCGTTGTTTTTCTACGGCAATAAGGAAATGACTATGTTTTGCAATTTCTCTTGCTCAGAAAGACATAGAAAGCTGATAATTGTGGGCAATGTTAGAAATGTCATAAGAAACAAGAATTATGTAAAAGGATTGATTTAAGTCATTGTTTCCAAGAGAAAGTGAGACAGGAGTGTAAAAAAGCGTTGTTTTTGTACGGCAATGAAGAAATGACTATATTTTGCGATTTCTCTTGCTCAGAAAGACTTAGAAAGTTGATAATTGTGGGCAATGTTAGAAATGTCATGAGAAACAAGAATTATGTAAAAGGATTGATGTAAGTCATTGTTTCCAAGAGAAAGTGAGACAGGAGTGTAAAAAAGCGTTGCTTTGTGTGGCAATGAAGAAATGACTATGTTTTGCGATTTCTCTTGCTCAGAAAGACTTAGAAAGTTGATAATTGTGGGCATGTTTGAAATGTCATGAGAAACAAGAATTATGTAAAAGGATTGATGTAAGTCATTGTTTCCAAGAGAAAGTGAGACAGGAGTGTAAAAAAGCGTCGCTTTGTGCGGCAATGAAGAAATGACTATGTTTTGCGATTTCTCTTGCTCAGAAAGACTTAGAAAGTTGATAATTGTGGGCAATGTTAGAAATGTCATGAGAAACAAGAATTATGTAAAAGGATTAATGTAAGTCATTGTTTCCAAGAGAAAGTGAGACAGGAGTGTAAAAAAGCGTTTGCTTTGTACGGCAATGAAGAAATGACGATGTTTTGCGATTTCTCTTGCTCAGAAAGACTTAGAAAGTTGATAATTGTGGGCAATGTTAGAAATGTCATGAGAAACAAGAATTATGTAAAAGGATTGATGTAAGTCATTGTTTCCAAGAGAAAGTGAGACAGGAGTGTAAAAAAGCGTTGTTTTTGTACGACAATGAAGAAATGACTATGTTTTGCGATTTCTCTTGCTCAGAAAGACGTAGAAAGTTGATAATTGTGGGCAATGCTAGAAATGTCATGAGAAACAAGAATTATGTAAAAGGATTGATGTAAGTCATTGTTTCCAAGAGAAAGTGAGACAGGAGTTTAAAAAAGCATTGTTTTTCTACGGCAATGAAGAAATGACTATGTTTTGCGATTTCTCTTGCTCAGAAAGACATAGAAAGCTGATAATTGTGGGCAATGTTAGAAATGTCATGAGAAACAAGAATTATATAAAAGGATTGATGTAAGTCATTGTTTCCAAGAGAAAGTGAGGACAGCAGTGTAAAAAAGCGTTGTTTTTGTACGGCAATGAAGAAATGACTATGTTTTGCGATTTCCTTTTGCTCAGAAAGACTTAGAAAGTGATAATTGTGGACAATGTTTAGAAATGTCATGAGAAACAAGAATTATGTAAAAGGATTGATGTAAGTCATTGTTTCCAAGAGAAAGTGAGACAGGAGTGTAAAAAAGCAGTGCTTTGTGCAGGAATGAAGAAGTGACTATGTTTTGCGATTTCTCTTGCTCAGAAAGACTTAGAAAGTTGATAATTGTGGGCAATGTTAGAAATGTCATGAGAAACAAGAATTATGTAAAAGGATTGATGTAAGTCATTGTTTCCAAGAGAAAGTGAGACAGGGGTGTAAAAAAGCGTTGTTTTTCTACGGCAATGAAGAAATGACTATGTTTTGTGATTTCTCTTGCTCAGAAAGACATAGATAGCTGATAATTGTGGGCCAATGTTAGAAATGTCATGAGAAACAAGAATTATGTAAAAGGATTGATGTATGTCATTGTTTCCAAGCGAAAGTGAGACAGGAGTGTAAAAAAGCGTTGCTTTGTGCAGCAATGAAGAAATGACTATGTTTTGCGATTTCTCTTGCTCAGAAAGACTTAGAAAGTTGATAAATGTGGGCAATGTTAGAAATATCATGAGAAACAAGAATTATGTAAAAGGATTGATGTATGTCATTGTTTCCAAGAGAAAGTGAGACAGGAGTGTAAAAAAGCGTTGTTTTTATACGGCAATGAAGAAATGACTATGTTTTGCGATTTCTCTTGCTCAGAAAGACTTAGAAAGTTGATAATTGTGGGCAATGTTAGAAATCTCATGAGAAACAAGAATTATGTAAAAGGATTGATGTAAGTCATTGTTTCCAAGAGAAAGTAAGATAGGAGTGTAAAAAAGCGTTGCTTTGTGCGGCAATGAAGAAATGACTATGTTTTGCGATTTCTCTTGCTCAGAAAGACTTAGAAAGTTGATAAATGTGGGCAATGTTAGAAATGTCATGAGAAACAAGAATTATGTAAAAGGATTGATGTATGTCATTGTTTCCAAGAGAAAGTGAGACAGGAGTGTAAAAAAGCGTTGTTTTTATACGGCAATGAAGAAATGACTATGTTTTGCGATTTCTCTTGCTCAGAAAGACTTAGAAAGTTGATAATTGTGGGCAATGTTAGAAATGTCATGAGAAACAAGAATTATGTAAAAGGATTGATGTAAGTCATTGTTTCCAAGAGAAAGTGAGACAGGAGTGTAAAAAAGCGTTGCTTTGTGCGGCAATGAAAGAAATGACTATGTTTTGCGATTTCTCTTGCTCAGAAAGACTTAGAAAGTTGATAATTGTGGACAATGTTAGAAATGTCATGAGAAACAAGAATTATGTAAAAGGATTGATGTATGTCATTGTTTCCAAGCGAAAGTGAGACAGGAGTGTAAAAAAGCGTTGCTTTGTGCAGCAATGAAGAAATGACTATGTTTTGCGATTTCTCTTGCTCAGAAAGACTTAGAAAGTTGATAAATGTGGGCAATGTTAGAAATATCATGAGAAACAAGAATTATGTAAAAGGATTGATGTATGTCATTGTTTCCAAGAGAAAGTGAGACAGGAGTGTAAAAAAGCGTTGTTTTTATACGGCAATGAAGAAATGACTATGTTTTGCGATTTCTCTTGCTCAGAAAGACTTAGAAAGTTGATAATTGTGGGCAATGTTAGAAATCTCATGAGAAACAAGAATTATGTAAAAGGATTGATGTAAGTCATTGTTTCCAAGAGAAAGTGAGATAGGAGTGTAAAAAAGCGTTGCTTTGTGCGGCAATGAAGAAATGACTATGTTTTGCGATTTCTCTTGCTCAGAAAGACTTAGAAAGTTGATAATTGTGGGCAATGTTAGAAATGTCATGAGAAACAAGAATTATGTAAAAGGATTAATGTAAGTCATTGTTTCCAAGAGAAAGTGAGACAGGAGTGTAAAAAAAGCGTTGCTTTGTGCAGCAATGAAGAAATGACTATTGTTTTGCGATTTCTCTTGCTCAGAAAGACTTAGAAAGTTGATAAATGTGGGCAATGTTAGAAATGTCATGAGAAACAAGAATTATGTAAAAGGATTGATGTATGTCATTGTTTCCAAGAGAAAGTGAGACAGGAGTGTAAAAAAGCGTTGTTTTTATACGGCAATGAAGAAATGACTATGTTTTGCGATTTCTCTTGCTCAGAAAGACTTAGAAAGTTGATAATTGTGGGCAATGTTAGAAATGTCATGAGAAACAAGAATTATGTAAAAGGATTGATGTAAGTCATTGTTTCCAAGAGAAAGTGAGACAGGAGTGGTAAAAAAGCGTTGCTTTGTGCGGCAATGAAGAAATGACTATGTTTTGCGATTTCTCTTGCTCAGAAAGACTTAGAAAGTTGATAATTGTGGACAATGTTAGAAATGTCATGAGAAACAAGAATTATGTAAAAGGATTGATGTATGTCATTGTTTCCAAGCGAAAGTGAGACAGGAGTGTAAAAAAGCGTTGCTTTGTGCAGCAATGAAGAAATGACTATGTTTTGCGATTTCTCTTGCTCAGAAAGACTTAGAAAGTTGATAAATGTGGGCAATGTTAGAAATATCATGAGAAACAAGAATTATGTAAAAGGATTGATGTATGTCATTGTTTCCAAGAGAAAGTGAGACAGGAGTGTAAAAAAGCGTTGTTTTTATACGGCAATGAAGAAATGACTATGTTTTGCGATTTCTCTTGCCTCAGAAAGACTTAGAAAGTTGATAATTGTGGGCAATGTTAGAAATCTCATGAGAAACAAGAATTATGTAAAAGGATTGATGTAAGTCATTGTTTCCAAGAGAAAGTGAGATAGGAGTGTAAAAAAGCGTTGCTTTGTGCGGCAATGAAGAAATGACTATGTTTTGCGATTTCTCTTGCTCAGAAAGACTTAGAAAGTTGATAATTGTGGGCAATGTTAGAAATGTCATGAGAAACAAGAATTATGTAAAAGGATTAATGTAAGTCATTGTTTCCAAGAGAAAGTGAGACAGGAGTGTAAAAAAGCGTTGTTTTTCTACGGCAATGAAGAAATGACTATGTTTTGTGATTTCTCTTGCTCAGAAAGACATAGATAGCTGATAATTGTGGGCAATGTTAGAAATGTCATGAGAAACAAGAATTATGTAAAAGATTGATGTATGTCATTGTTTCCAAGCGAAAGTGAGACAGGAGTGTTAAAAAAGCGTTGCTTTGTGCAGCAATGAAGAAATGACTATGTTTTGCGATTTCTCTTGCTCAGAAAGACTTAGAAAGTTGATAAATGTGGGCAATGTTAGAAATATCATGAGAAACAAGAATTATGTAAAAGGATTGATGTATGTCATTGTTTCCAAGAGAAAGTGAGACAGGAGTGTAAAAAAGCGTTGTTTTTATACGGCAATGAAGAAATGACTATGTTTTGCGATTTCTCTCGCTCAGAAAGACTTAGAAAGTTGATAATTGTGGGCAATGTTAGAAATCTCATGAGAAACAAGAATTATGTAAAAGGATTGATGTAAGTCATTGTTTCCAAGAGAAAGTGAGATAGGAGTGTAAAAAAGCGTTGCTTTGTGCGGCAATGAAGAAATGACTATGTTTTGCGATTTCTCTTGCTCAGAAAGACTTAGAAAGTTGATAATTGTGGGCAATGTTAGAAATGTCATGAGAAACAAGAATTATGTAAAAGGATTAATGTAAGTCATTGTTTCCAAGAGAAAGTGAGACAGGAGTGTAAAAAAGCGTTTGCTTTGTGCAGCAATGAAGAAATGACTATGTTTTGCGATTTCTCTTGCTCAGAAAGACTTAGAAAGTTGATAAATGTGGGCAATGTTAGAAATGTCATGAGAAACAAGAATTATGTAAAAGGATTGATGTATGTCATTGTTTCCAAGAGAAAGTGAGACAGGAGTGTAAAAAAGCGTTGTTTTTATACGGCAATGAAGAAATGACTATGTTTTGCGATTTCTCTTGCTCAGAAAGACTTAGAAAGTTGATAATTGTGGGCAATGTTAGAAATGTCATGAGAAACAAGAATTATGTAAAAGGATTGATGTAAGTCATTGTTTCCAAGAGAAAGTGAGACAGGAGTGTAAAAAAGCGTTGCTTTGTGCGGCAATGAAGAAATGACTATGTTTTGCGATTTCTCTTGCTCAGAAAGACTTAGAAAGTTGATAATTGTGGGCAATGTTAGAAATGTCATGAGAAACAAGAATTATGTAAAAGGATTAATGTAAGTCCATTGTTTCCAAAAGAAAGTGAGACAGAAGTGTAAAAAAGCGTTGCTTTGTGCGGCAATGAAGAAATGACTATGTTTTGCGATTTCTCTTGCTCAGAAAGACTTAGAAAGTTGATAATTGTGGGCAATGTTAGAAATGTCATGAGAAACAAGAATTATGTAAAAGGATTGATGTAAGTCATTGTTTCCAAGAGAAAGTGAGACAGGAGTGTAAAAAAGGGTTGCTTTGTGCGGCAATGAAGAAATGACTATGTTTTGCAATATCTCTTGCTCAGAAAGACTTAGAAAGATGATAATTGTGGGCATTGTTAGAAATGTCATGAGAAACAAGAATTATGTAAAAGGATTGATGTATGTCATTGTTTCTAAGAGAAAGTGAGACAGGAGTGTAAAAAAGCGTTGCTTTGTGCGGCAATGAAGAAATGACTATGTTTTGCGATTTCTCTTGCTCAGAAAGACTTAGAAAGTTGATAATTGTGGGCAATGTTAGAAATGTGATGAGAAAACAAGAATTATGTAAAAGGATTGATGTAAGTCATTGTTTCCAAGAGAAAGTGAGACAGAAGTGTAAAAAAGCGTTGCTTTGTGCGGCAATGAAGAAATGACTATGTTTTGCGATTTCTCTTGCTCAGAAAGACTTAGAAAGTTGATAATTGTGGGCAATGTTAGAAATGTCACGAGAAACAAGAATTATGTAAAAGGATTGATGTAAGGTCATTGTTTCCAAGAGAAAGTGAGACAGGAGTGTAAAAAAGCGTTGTTTTTTTACGGCAATGAAGAAATGACTATGTTTTGCGATTTCTCTTGCTCAGAAAGACTTAAAAAGTTGATAATTGTGGGCAATGTTAGTAATGTTCATGAGAAACAAGAATTATGTAAAAGGATTGATGTAAGTCATTGTTTCCAAGAGAAAGTGAGACAGGAGTGTAAAAAAGCGTTGTTTTTTTACAGCAATGAAGAAATGACTATGTTTTGTGATTTCTCTTGCTCAGAAAGACTAAGAAAATTGATAATTGTGGGCAATGTTAGAAATGTCATGAGAAACAAGAATTATGTAAAAGGATTGATGTAAGTCATTGTTTCCAAGAGAAAGTGAGACAGGAGTTGTAAAAAAGCGTTGTTTTTGTACGGCAATGAAGAAATGACTATGTTTTGCAATTTCTCTTGCTCAGAAAGACTTAGAAAGTTGATAATTGTGGGCAATGCTAGAAATGTCATGAGAAACAAGAATTATGTAAAAGGATTGATGTAAGTCATTGT
The DNA here is from genome assembly GCF_038048845.1 of Mixophyes fleayi. Classification (NCBI taxonomy): domain Eukaryota; kingdom Metazoa; phylum Chordata; class Amphibia; order Anura; family Limnodynastidae; genus Mixophyes; species Mixophyes fleayi. The sequence continues at coordinate 48,520 of NW_027446613.1, read as the reverse complement.
TTCCAAGAGAAAGTGAGACAGGAGTGTAAAAAAACGTTGTTTTTCTACGGCAATAAGGAAATGACTATGTTTTGCGATTTCTCTTGCTCAGAAAGACATAGAAAGCTGATAATTGTGGGCAATGTTAGAAATGTCATGAGAAACAAGAATTATGTAAAAGGATTGATTTAAGTCATTGTTTCCAAGAGAAAGTGAGACAGGAGTGTAAAAAAGCGTTGTTTTTGTACGGCAATGAAGAAATGACTATGTTTTGCGATTTCTCTTGCTCAGAAAGACTTAGAAAGTTGATAATTGTGGGCAATGTTAGAAATGTCATGAGAAACAAGAATTATGTAAAAGGATTGATGTAAGTCATTGTTTCCAAGAGAAAGTGAGACAGGAGTGTAAAAAAGCATTGTTTTTCTACGGCAATGAAGAAATGACTATGTTTTGCGATTTCTATTGCTCAGAAAGACATAGAAAGCTGATAATTGTGGGCAATGTTAGAAATGTCATGAGAAACAAGAATTATGTAAAAGGATATATGTAAGTCATTGTTTCCAAGAGAAAGTGAGACAGGAGTGTAAAAAAGCGTTGCTTTGTGTGGCAATGAAGAAATGACTATGTTTTGCGATTTCTCTTGCTCAGAAAGACTTAGAAAGTTGATAATTGTGGGCATGTTTGAAATGTCATGAGAAACAAGAATTATGTAAAAGGATTGATGTAAGTCATTGTTTCCAAGAGAAAGTGAGACAGGAGTGTAAAAAAGCGTTGCTTTGTGCGGCAATGAAGAAATGACTATGTTTTGCGATTTCTATTGCTCAGAAGGACTTAGAAAGTGATAATTGTGGGCAATGTTAGAAATGTCATGAGAAACAAGAATATGTAAAAGGATTGATGTAAGTCATTGTTTCCAAGAGAAAGTGAGACAGGAGTGTAAAAAAGCGTTGTTTTTTTACGTCAATGAAGAAATGACTATGTTTTACGATTTCTCTTGCTCAGAAAGACTTAGAAAGTTGATAATTGTGGGCAATGTTAGAAATGTCATGAAAAACAAGAATTATGTAAAAGGATTGATGTAAGTCATTGTTTCCAAGAGAAAGTGAGACAGGAGTGTAAAAAAGCGTTGTTTTTTTACGGCAATGAAGAAATGACTATGTTTTGCGATTTCTCTTGCTCAGAAAGACTTAGAAAGTTGATAATTGTGGGCAATGTTAGAAATGTCATGAGAAACAAGAATTATGTAAAAGAATTGATATAAGTCATTGTTTCCAAGAGAAAGTGAGACAGGAGTGTAAAAAAGCGTTGTTTTTGTACGACAATGAAGAAATGACTATGTTTTGCGATTTCTCTTGCTCAGAAAGACGTAGAAAGTTGATAATTGTGGGCAATGCTAGAAATGTCATGAGAAACAAGAATTATGTAAAAGGATTGATGTAAGTCATTGTTTTCAAGAGAAAGTGAGACAGGAGTTTAAAAAAGCATTGTTTTTCTACGGCAATGAAGAAATGACTATGTTTTGCGATTTCTCTTGCTCAGAAAGACATAGAAAGCTGATAATTGTGGGCAATGTTAGAAATGTCATGAGAAACAAGAATTATATAAAAGGATTGATGTAAGTCATTGTTTCCAAGAGAAAGTGAGACAGCAGTGTAAAAAAGCGTTGTTTTTGTACGGCAATGAAGAAATGACTATGTTTTGCGATTTCTTTTGCTCAGAAAGACTTAGAAAGTTGATAATTGTGGGCAATGTTAGAAATGTCATGAGAAACAAGAATTATGTAAAAGGATTGATGTAAGTCATTGTTTCCAAGAGAAAGTGAGACAGGAGTGTAAAAAAGCAGTGCTTTGTGCAGGAATGAAGAAGTGACTATGTTTTGCGATTTCTCTTGCTCAGAAAGACTTAGAAAGTTGATAATTGTGGGCAATGTTAGAAATGTCATGAGAAACAAGAATTATGTAAAAGGATTGATGTAAGTCATTGTTTCCAAGAGAAAGTGAGACAGGAGTGTAAAAAAGCATTGTTTTTATACGGCAATGAAGAAATGACTATGTTTTGCGATTTCTCTTTCTCAGAAAGACTTAGAAAGTTGATAATTGTGGGCAATGTTAGAAATGTCATGAGAAACAAGAATTATGTAAAAGGATTGATGTAAGTCATTGTTTCCAAGAGAAAGTGAGACAGGAGTGTAAAAAAGCAGTGCTTTGTGCAGGAATGAAGAAGTGACTATGTTTTGCGATTTCTCTTGCTCAGAAAGACTTAGAAAGTTGATAATTGTGGGCAATGTTAGAAATGTCATGAGAAACAAGAATTATGTAAAAGGATTGATGTAAGTCATTGTTTCCAAGAGAAAGTGAGACAGGAGTGTAAAAAAGCATTGTTTTTATACGGCAATGAAGAAATGACTATGTTTTGCGATTTCTCTTGCTCAGAAAGACTTAGAAAGTTGATAATTGTGGGCAATGCTAGAAATGTCATGAGAAACAAGAATTATGTAAAAGGATTGATGTAAGTCATTGTTTCCAAGAGAAAGTGAGACAGGAGTGTAAAAAAGCAGTGCTTTGTGCAGGAATGAAGAAGTGACTATGTTTTGCGATTTCTCTTGCTCAGAAAGACTTAGAAAGTTGATAATTGTGGGCAATGTTAGAAATGTCATGAGAAACAAGAATTATGTAAAAGGATTGATGTAAGTCATTGTTTCCAAGAGAAAGTGAGACAGGAGTGTAAAAAAGCATTGTTTTTATACGGCAATGAAGAAATGACTATGTTTTGCGATTTCTCTTTCTCAGAAAGACTTAGAAAGTTGATAATTGTGGGCAATGTTAGAAATGTCATGAGAAACAAGAATTATGTAAAAGGATTGATGTAAGTCATTGTTTCCAAGAGAAAGTGAGACAGGAGTGTAAAAAAGCAGTGCTTTGTGCAGGAATGAAGAAGTGACTATGTTTTGCGATTTCTCTTGCTCAGAAAGACTTAGAAAGTTGATAATTGTGGGCAATGTTAGAAATGTCATGAGAAACAAGAATTATGTAAAAGGATTGATGTAAGTCATTGTTTCCAAGAGAAAGTGAGACAGGAGTGTAAAAAAGCATTGTTTTTATACGGCAATGAAGAAATGACTATGTTTTGCGATTTCTCTTGCTCAGAAAGACTTAGAAAGTTGATAATTGTGGGCAATGCTAGAAATGTCATGAGAAACAAGAATTATGTAAAAGGATTGATGTAAGTCATTGTTTCCAAGAGAAAGTGAGACAGGAGTGTAAAAAAGCGTTGCTTTGTGTGGCAATGAAGAAATGACTATGTTTTGCGATTTCTCTTGCTCAGAAAGACTTAGAAAGTTGATAATTGTGGGCATGTTTGAAATGTCATGAGAAACAAGAATTATGTAAAAGGATTGATGTAAGTCATTGTTTCCAAGAGAAAGTGAGACAGGAGTGTAAAAAAGCGTCGCTTTGTGCGGCAATGAAGAAATGACTATGTTTTGCGATTTCTCTTGCTCAGAAAGACTTAGAAAGTTGATAATTGTGGGCATGTTTGAAATGTCATGAGAAACAAGAATTATGTAAAAGGATTGATGTAAGTCATTGTTTCCAAGAGAAAGTGAGACAGGAGTGTAAAAAAGCGTTGCTTTGTGTGGCAATGAAGAAATGACTATGTTTTGCGATTTCTCTTGCTCAGAAAGACTTAGAAAGTTGATAATTGTGGCATGTTTGAAATGTCATGAGAAACAAGAATTATGTAAAAGGATTGATGTAAGTCATTGTTTCCAAGAGAAAGTGAGACAGGAGTGTAAAAAAGCATTGTTTTTATACGGCAATGAAGAAATGACTATGTTTTGCGATTTCTCTTTCTCAGAAAGACTTAGAAAGTTGATAATTGTGGGCAATGTTAGAAATGTCATGAGAAACAAGAATTATGTAAAAGGATTGATGTAAGTCATTGTTTCCAAGAGAAAGTGAGACAGGAGTGTAAAAAAGCAGTGCTTTGTGCAGGAATGAAGAAGTGACTATGTTTTGCGATTTCTCTTGCTCAGAAAGACTTAGAAAGTTGATAATTGTGGGCAATGTTAGAAATGTCATGAGAAACAAGAATTATGTAAAAGGATTGATGTAAGTCATTGTTTCCAAGAGAAAGTGAGACAGGAGTGTAAAAAAGCATTGTTTTTATACGGCAATGAAGAAATGACTATGTTTTGCGATTTCTCTTGCTCAGAAAGACTTAGAAAGTTGATAATTGTGGGCTGCTAGAAATGTCATGAGAAACAAGAATTATGTAAAAGGATTGATGTAAGTCATTGTTTCCAAGAGAAAGTGAGACAGGAGTGTAAAAAAAACCGTTGTTTTTCTACGGCAATAAGGAAATGACTATGTTTTGCAATTTCTCTTGCTCAGAAAGACATAGAAAGCTGATAATTGTGGGCAATGTTAGAAATGTCATAAGAAACAAGAATTATGTAAAAGGATTGATTTAAGTCATTGTTTCCAAGAGAAAGTGAGACAGGAGTGTAAAAAAGCGTTGTTTTTGTACGGCAATGAAGAAATGACTATGTTTTGCGATTTCTCTTGCTCAGAAAGACTTAGAAAGTTGATAATTGTGGGCAATGTTAGAAATGTCATGAGAAACAAGAATTATGTAAAAGGATTGATGTAAGTCATTGTTTCCAAGAGAAAGTGAGACAGGAGTGTAAAAAAGCAGTGCTTTGTGCAGGAATGAAGAAGTGACTATGTTTTGCGATTTCTCTTGCTCAGAAAGACTTAGAAAGTTGATAATTGTGGGCAATGTTAGAAATGTCATGAGAAACAAGAATTATGTAAAAGGATTGATGTAAGTTCATTGTTTCCAAGAGAAAGTGAGACAGGAGTGTAAAAAAGCATTGTTTTTATACGGCAATGAAGAAATGACTATGTTTTGCGATTTCTCTTGCTCAGAAAGACTTAGAAAGTTGATAATTGTGGGCAATGCTAGAAATGTCATGAGAAACAAGAATTATGTAAAAGGATTGATGTAAGTCATTGTTTCCAAGAGAAAGTGAGACAGGAGTGTAAAAAAGCGTTGCTTTGTGTGGCAATGAAGAAATGACTATGTTTTGCGATTTCTCTTGCTCAGAAAGACTTAGAAAGTTGATAATTGTGGGCATGTTTGAAATGTCATGAGAAACAAGAATTATGTAAAAGGATTGATGTAAGTCATTGTTTCCAAGAGAAAGTGAGACAGGAGTGTAAAAAAGCGTCGCTTTGTGCGGCAATGAAGAAATGACTATGTTTTGCGATTTCTCTTGCTCAGAAAGACTTAGAAAGTTGATAATTGTGGGCATGTTTGAAATGTCATGAGAAACAAGAATTATGTAAAAGGATTGATGTAAGTCATTGTTTCCAAGAGAAAGTGAGACAGGAGTGTAAAAAAGCGTTGCTTTGTGTGGCAATGAAGAAATGACTATGTTTTGCGATTTCTCTTGCTCAGAAAGACTTAGAAAGTTGATAATTGTGGGCATGTTTGAAATGTCATGAGAAACAAGAATTATGTAAAAGGATTGATGTAAGTCATTGTTTCCAAGAGAAAGTGAGACAGGAGTGTAAAAAAGCATTGTTTTTATACGGCAATGAAGAAATGACTATGTTTTGCGATTTCTCTTTCTCAGAAAGACTTAGAAAGTTGATAATTGTGGGCAATGTTAGAAATGTCATGAGAAACAAGAATTATGTAAAAGGATTGATGTAAGTCATTGTTTCCAAGAGAAAGTGAGACAGGAGTGTAAAAAAGCAGTGCTTTGTGCAGGAATGAAGAAGTGACTATGTTTTGCGATTTCTCTTGCTCAGAAAGACTTAGAAAGTTGATAATTGTGGGCAATGTTAGAAATGTCATGAGAAACAAGAATTATGTAAAAGGATTGATGTAAGTCATTGTTTCCAAGAGAAAGTGAGACAGGAGTGTAAAAAAGCATTGTTTTTATACGGCAATGAAGAAATGACTATGTTTTGCGATTTCTCTTGCTCAGAAAGACTTAGAAAGTTGATAATTGTGGGCAATGCTAGAAATGTCATGAGAAACAAGAATTATGTAAAAGGATTGATGTAAGTCATTGTTTCCAAGAGAAAGTGAGACAGGAGTGTAAAAAAAACCGTTGTTTTTCTACGGCAATAAGGAAATGACTATGTTTTGCAATTTCTCTTGCTCAGAAAGACATAGAAAGCTGATAATTGTGGGCAATGTTAGAAATGTCATAAGAAACAAGAATTATGTAAAAGGATTGATTTAAGTCATTGTTTCCAAGAGAAAGTGAGACAGGAGTGTAAAAAAGCGTTGTTTTTGTACGGCAATGAAGAAATGACTATGTTTTGCGATTTCTCTTGCTCAGAAAGACTTAGAAAGTTGATAATTGTGGGCAATGTTAGAAATGTCATGAGAAACAAGAATTATGTAAAAGGATTGATGTAAGTCATTGTTTCCAAGAGAAAGTGAGACAGGAGTGTAAAAAAGCATTGTTTTTATACGGCAATGAAGAAATGACTATGTTTTGCGATTTCTCTTGCTCAGAAAGACTTAGAAAGTTGATAATTGTGGGCAATGCTAGAAATGTCATGAGAAACAAGAATTATGTAAAAGGATTGATGTAAGTCATTGTTTCCAAGAGAAAGTGAGACAGGAGTGTAAAAAAGCGTTGCTTTGTGTGGCAATGAAGAAATGACTATGTTTTGCGATTTCTCTTGCTCAGAAAGACTTAGAAAGTTGATAATTGTGGGCATGTTTGAAATGTCATGAGAAACAAGAATTATGTAAAAGGATTGATGTAAGTCATTGTTTCCAAGAGAAAGTGAGACAGGAGTGTAAAAAAGCGTCGCTTTGTGCGGCAATGAAGAAATGACTATGTTTTGCGATTTCTCTTGCTCAGAAAGACTTAGAAAGTTGATAATTGTGGGCATGTTTGAAATGTCATGAGAAACAAGAATTATGTAAAAGGATTGATGTAAGTCATTGTTTCCAAGAGAAAGTGAGACAGGAGTGTAAAAAAGCGTTGCTTTGTGTGGCAATGAAGAAATGACTATGTTTTGCGATTTCTCTTGCTCAGAAAGACTTAGAAAGTTGATAATTGTGGGCATGTTTGAAATGTCATGAGAAACAAGAATTATGTAAAAGGATTGATGTAAGTCATTGTTTCCAAGAGAAAGTGAGACAGGAGTGTAAAAAAGCATTGTTTTTATACGGCAATGAAGAAATGACTATGTTTTGCGATTTCTCTTTCTCAGAAAGACTTAGAAAGTTGATAATTGTGGGCAATGTTAGAAATGTCATGAGAAACAAGAATTATGTAAAAGGATTGATGTAAGTCATTGTTTCCAAGAGAAAGTGAGACAGGAGTGTAAAAAAGCAGTGCTTTGTGCAGGAATGAAGAAGTGACTATGTTTTGCGATTTCTCTTGCTCAGAAAGACTTAGAAAGTTGATAATTGTGGGCAATGTTAGAAATGTCATGAGAAACAAGAATTATGTAAAAGGATTGATGTAAGTCATTGTTTCCAAGAGAAAGTGAGACAGGAGTGTAAAAAAGCATTGTTTTTATACGGCAATGAAGAAATGACTATGTTTTGCGATTTCTCTTGCTCAGAAAGACTTAGAAAGTTGATAATTGTGGGCAATGCTAGAAATGTCATGAGAAACAAGAATTATGTAAAAGGATTGATGTAAGTCATTGTTTCCAAGAGAAAGTGAGACAGGAGTGTAAAAAAACCGTTGTTTTTCTACGGCAATAAGGAAATGACTATGTTTTGCAATTTCTCTTGCTCAGAAAGACATAGAAAGCTGATAATTGTGGGCAATGTTAGAAATGTCATTAGAAACAAGAATTATGTAAAAGGATTGATTTAAGTCATTGTTTCCAAGAGAAAGTGAGACAGGAGTGTAAAAAAGCGTTGTTTTTGTACGGCAATGAAGAAATGACTATGTTTTGCGATTTCTCTTGCTCAGAAAGACTTAGAAAGTTGATAATTGTGGGCAATGTTAGAAATGTCATGAGAAACAAGAATTATGTAAAAGGATTGATGTAAGTCATTGTTTCCAAGAGAAAGTGAGACAGGAGTGTAAAAAAGCATTGTTTTTATACGGCAATGAAGAAATGACTATGTTTTGCGATTTCTCTTGCTCAGAAAGACTTAGAAAGTTGATAATTGTGGGCAATGCTAGAAATGTCATGAGAAACAAGAATTATGTAAAAGGATTGATGTAAGTCATTGTTTCCAAGAGAAAGTGAGACAGGAGTGTAAAAAAGCAGTGCTTTGTGCAGGAATGAAGAAGTGACTATGTTTTGCGATTTCTCTTGCTCAGAAAGACTTAGAAAGTTGATAATTGTGGGCAATGTTAGAAATGTCATGAGAAACAAGAATTATGTAAAAGGATTGATGTAAGTCATTGTTTCCAAGAGAAAGTGAGACAGGAGTGTAAAAAAGCATTGTTTTTATACGGCAATGAAGAAATGACTATGTTTTGCGATTTCTCTTGCTCAGAAAGACTTAGAAAGTTGATAATTGTGGGCAATGCTAGAAATGTCATGAGAAACAAGAATTATGTAAAAGGATTGATGTAAGTCATTGTTTCCAAGAGAAAGTGAGACAGGAGTGTAAAAAAACCGTTGTTTTTCTACGGCAATAAGGAAATGACTATGTTTTGCAATTTCTCTTGCTCAGAAAGACATAGAAAGGTGATAATTGTGGGCAATGTTAGAAATGTCATAAGAAACAAGAATTATGTAAAAGGATTGATTTAAGTCATTGTTTCCAAGAGAAAGTGAGACAGGAGTGTAAAAAAGCGTTGTTTTTGTACGGCAATGAAGAAATGACTATGTTTTGCGATTTCTCTTGCTCAGAAAGACTTAGAAAGTTGATAATTGTGGGCAATGTTAGAAATGTCATGAGAAACAAGAATTATGTAAAAGGATTGATGTAAGTCATTGTTTCCAAGAGAAAGTGAGACAGGAGTGTAAAAAAGCATTGTTTTTATACGGCAATGAAGAAATGACTATGTTTTGCGATTTCTCTTGCTCAGAAAGACTTAGAAAGTTGATAATTGTGGGCAATGCTAGAAATGTCATGAGAAACAAGAATTATGTAAAAGGATTGATGTAAGTCATTGTTTCCAAGAGAAAGTGAGACAGGAGTGTAAAAAAACCGTTGTTTTTCTACGGCAATAAGGAAATGACTATGTTTTGCAATTTCTCTTGCTCAGAAAGACATAGAAAGCTGATAATTGTGGGCAATGTTAGAAATGTCATAAGAAACAAGAATTATGTAAAAGGATTGATTTAAGTCATTGTTTCCAAGAGAAAGTGAGACAGGAGTGTAAAAAAGCGTTGTTTTTGTACGGCAATGAAGAAATGACTATGTTTTGCGATTTCTCTTGCTCAGAAAGACTTAGAAAGTTGATAATTGTGGGCAATGTTAGAAATGTCATGAGAAACAAGAATTATGTAAAAGGATTGATGTAAATCATTGTTTCTAAGAGAAAGTGAGACAGGAGTGTAAAAAAGCGTTGCTTTGTGTGGCAATGAAGAAATGACTATGTTTTGCGATTTCTCTTGCTCAGAAAGACTTAGAAAGTTGATAATTGTGGGCATGTTTGAAATGTCATGAGAAACAAGAATTATGTAAAAGGATTGATGTAAGTCATTGTTTCCAAGAGAAAGTGAGACAGGAGTGTAAAAAAGCGTTGCTTTGTGTGGCAATGAAGAAATGACTATGTTTTGCGATTTCTCTTGCTCAGAAAGACTTAGAAAGTTGATAATTGTGGGCATGTTTGAAATGTCATGAGAAACAAGAATTATGTAAAAGGATTGATGTAAGTCATTGTTTCCAAGAGAAAGTGAGACAGGAGTGTAAAAAAGCATTGTTTTTATACGGCAATGAAGAAATGACTATGTTTTGCGATTTCTCTTTCTCAGAAAGACTTAGAAAGTTGATAATTGTGGGCAATGTTAGAAATGTCATGAGAAACAAGAATTATGTAAAAGGATTGATGTAAGTCATTGTTTCTAAGAGAAAGTGAGACAGGAGTGTAAAAAAGCAGTGCTTTGTGCAGGAATGAAGAAGTGACTATGTTTTGCGATTTCTCTTGCTCAGAAAGACTTTGAAAGTTGATAATTGTGGGCAATGTTAGAAATGTCATGAGAAACAAGAATTATGTAAAAGGATTGATGTAAGTCATTGTTTCCAAGAGAAAGTGAGACAGGAGTGTAAAAAAGCATTGTTTTTATACGGCAATGAAGAAATGACTATGTTTTGCGATTTCTCTTGCTCAGAAAGACTTAGAAAGTTGATAATTGTGGGCAATGCTAGAAATGTCATGAGAAACAAGAATTATGTAAAAGGATTGATGTAAGTCATTGTTTCCAAGAGAAAGTGAGACAGGAGTGTAAAAAAACCGTTGTTTTTCTACGGCAATAAGGAAATGACTATGTTTTGCAATTTCTCTTGCTCAGAAAGACATAGAAAGCTGATAATTGTGGGCAATGTTAGAAATGTCATAAGAAACAAGAATTATGTAAAAGGATTGATTTAAGTCATTGTTTCCAAGAGAAAGTGAGACAGGAGTGTAAAAAAGCGTTGTTTTTGTACGGCAATGAAGAAATGACTATGTTTTGCGATTTCTCTTGCTCAGAAAGACTTAGAAAGTTGATAATTGTGGGCAATGTTAGAAATGTCATGAGAAACAAGAATTATGTAAAAGGATTGATGTAAGTCATTGTTTCCAAGAGAAAGTGAGACAGGAGTGTAAAAAAGCATTGTTTTTATACGGCAATGAAGAAATGACTATGTTTTGCGATTTCTCTTGCTCAGAAAGACTTAGAAAGTTGATAATTGTGGGCAATGCTAGAAATGTCATGAGAAACAAGAATTATGTAAAAGGATTGATGTAAGTCATTGTTTCCAAGAGAAAGTGAGACAGGAGTGTAAAAAAACCGTTGTTTTTCTACGGCAATAAGGAAATGACTATGTTTTGCAATTTCTCTTGCTCAGAAAGACATAGAAAGCTGATAATTGTGGGCAATGTTAGAAATGTCATAAGAAACAAGAATTATGTAAAAGGATTGATTTAAGTCATTGTTTCCAAGAGAAAGTGAGACAGGAGTGTAAAAAAGCGTTGTTTTTGTACGGCAATGAAGAAATGACTATGTTTTGCGATTTCTCTTGCTCAGAAAGACTTAGAAAGTTGATAATTGTGGGCAATGTTAGAAATGTCATGAGAAACAAGAATTATGTAAAAGGATTGATGTAAGTCATTGTTTCCAAGAGAAAGTGAGACAGGAGTGTAAAAAAGCGTTGCTTTGTGTGGCAATGAAGAAATGACTATGTTTTGCGATTTCTCTTGCTCAGAAAGACTTAGAAAGTTGATAATTGTGGGCATGTTTGAAATGTCATGAGAAACAAGAATTATGTAAAAGGATTGATGTAAGTCATTGTTTCCAAGAGAAAGTGAGACAGGAGTGTAAAAAAGCGTCGCTTTGTGCGGCAATGAAGAAATGACTATGTTTTGCGATTTCTCTTGCTCAGAAAGACTTAGAAAGTTGATAATTGTGGGCAATGTTAGAAATGTCATGAGAAACAAGAATTATGTAAAAGGATTAATGTAAGTCATTGTTTCCAAGAGAAAGTGAGACAGGAGTGTAAAAAAGCGTTGCTTTGTACGGCAATGAAGAAATGACGATGTTTTGCGATTTCTCTTGCTCAGAAAGACTTAGAAAGTTGATAATTGTGGGCAATGTTAGAAATGTCATGAGAAACAAGAATTATGTAAAAGGATTGATGTAAGTCATTGTTTCCAAGAGAAAGTGAGACAGGAGTGTAAAAAAGCGTTGTTTTTGTACGACAATGAAGAAATGACTATGTTTTGCGATTTCTCTTGCTCAGAAAGACGTAGAAAGTTGATAATTGTGGGCAATGCTAGAAATGTCATGAGAAACAAGAATTATGTAAAAGGATTGATGTAAGTCATTGTTTCCAAGAGAAAGTGAGACAGGAGTTTAAAAAAGCATTGTTTTTCTACGGCAATGAAGAAATGACTATGTTTTGCGATTTCTCTTGCTCAGAAAGACATAGAAAGCTGATAATTGTGGGCAATGTTAGAAATGTCATGAGAAACAAGAATTATATAAAAGGATTGATGTAAGTCATTGTTTCCAAGAGAAAGTGAGACAGCAGTGTAAAAAAGCGTTGTTTTTGTACGGCAATGAAGAAATGACTATGTTTTGCGATTTCTTTTGCTCAGAAAGACTTAGAAAGTTGATAATTGTGGGCAATGTTAGAAATGTCATGAGAAACAAGAATTATGTAAAAGGATTGATGTAAGTCATTGTTTCCAAGAGAAAGTGAGACAGGAGTGTAAAAAAGCATTGTTTTTATACGGCAATGAAGAAATGACTATGTTTTGCGATTTCTCTTTCTCATAAAGACTTAGAAAGTTGATAATTGTGGGCAATGTTAGAAATGTCATGAGAAACAAGAATTATGTAAAAGGATTGATGTAAGTCATTGTTTCCAAGAGAAAGTGAGACAGGGGTGTAAAAAAGCATTGTTTTTCTACGGCAATGAAGAAATGACTATGTTTTGTGATTTCTCTTGCTCAGAAAGACATAGATAGCTGATAATTGTGGGCAATGTTAGAAATGTCATGAGAAACAAGAATTATGTAAAAGGATTGATGTATGTCATTGTTTCCAAGCGAAAGTGAGACAGGAGTGTAAAAAAGCGTTGCTTTGTGCAGCAATGAAGAAATGACTATGTTTTGCGATTTCTCTTGCTCAGAAAGACTTAGAAAGTTGATAAATGTGGGCAATGTTAGAAATATCATGAGAAACAAGAATTATGTAAAAGGATTGATGTAAGTCATTGTTTCCAAGAGAAAGTGAGACAGGAGTGTAAAAAAACCGTTGTTTTTCTACGGCAATAAGGAAATGACTATGTTTTGCAATTTCTCTTGCTCAGAAAGACATAGAAAGCTGATAATTGTGGGCAATGTTAGAAATGTCATAAGAAACAAGAATTATGTAAAAGGATTGATTTAAGTCATTGTTTCCAAGAGAAAGTGAGACAGGAGTGTAAAAAAGCGTTGTTTTTGTACGGCAATGAAGAAATGACTATGTTTTGCGATTTCTCTTGCTCAGAAAGACTTAGAAAGTTGATAATTGTGGGCAATGTTAGAAATGTCATGAGAAACAAGAATTATGTAAAAGGATTGATGTAAGTCATTGTTTCCAAGAGAAAGTGAGACAGGAGTGTAAAAAAGCATTGTTTTTATACGGCAATGAAGAAATGACTATGTTTTGCGATTTCTCTTGCTCAGAAAGACTTAGAAAGTTGATAATTGTGGGCAATGCTAGAAATGTCATGAGAAACAAGAATTATGTAAAAGGATTGATGTAAGTCATTGTTTCCAAGAGAAAGTGAGACAGGAGTGTAAAAAAACCGTTGTTTTTCTACGGCAATAAGGAAATGACTATGTTTTGCAATTTCTCTTGCTCAGAAAGACATAGAAAGCTGATAATTGTGGGCAATGTTAGAAATGTCATAAGAAACAAGAATTATGTAAAAGGATTGATTTAAGTCATTGTTTCCAAGAGAAAGTGAGACAGGAGTGTAAAAAAGCGTTGTTTTTGTACGGCAATGAAGAAATGACTATGTTTTGCGATTTCTCTTGCTCAGAAAGACTTAGAAAGTTGATAATTGTGGGCAATGTTAGAAATGTCATGAGAAACAAGAATTATGTAAAAGGATTGATGTAAGTCATTGTTTCCAAGAGAAAGTGAGACAGGAGTGTAAAAAAGCGTTGCTTTGTGTGGCAATGAAGAAATGACTATGTTTTGCGATTTCTCTTGCTCAGAAAGACTTAGAAAGTTGATAATTGTGGGCATGTTTGAAATGTCATGAGAAACAAGAATTATGTAAAAGGATTGATGTAAGTCATTGTTTCCAAGAGAAAGTGAGACAGGAGTGTAAAAAAGCGTCGCTTTGTGCGGCAATGAAGAAATGACTATGTTTTGCGATTTCTCTTGCTCAGAAAGACTTAGAAAGTTGATAATTGTGGGCAATGTTAGAAATGTCATGAGAAACAAGAATTATGTAAAAGGATTAATGTAAGTCATTGTTTCCAAGAGAAAGTGAGACAGGAGTGTAAAAAAGCGTTGCTTTGTACGGCAATGAAGAAATGACGATGTTTTGCGATTTCTCTTGCTCAGAAAGACTTAGAAAGTTGATAATTGTGGGCAATGTTAGAAATGTCATGAGAAACAAGAATTATGTAAAAGGATTGATGTAAGTCATTGTTTCCAAGAGAAAGTGAGACAGGAGTGTAAAAAAGCGTTGTTTTTGTACGACAATGAAGAAATGACTATGTTTTGCGATTTCTCTTGCTCAGAAAGACGTAGAAAGTTGATAATTGTGGGCAATGCTAGAAATGTCATGAGAAACAAGAATTATGTAAAAGGATTGATGTAAGTCATTGTTTCCAAGAGAAAGTGAGACAGGAGTTTAAAAAAGCATTGTTTTTCTACGGCAATGAAGAAATGACTATGTTTTGCGATTTCTCTTGCTCAGAAAGACATAGAAAGCTGATAATTGTGGGCAATGTTAGAAATGTCATGAGAAACAAGAATTATATAAAAGGATTGATGTAAGTCATTGTTTCCAAGAGAAAGTGAGACAGCAGTGTAAAAAAGCGTTGTTTTTGTACGGCAATGAAGAAATGACTATGTTTTGCGATTTCTTTTGCTCAGAAAGACTTAGAAAGTTGATAATTGTGGGCAATGTTAGAAATGTCATGAGAAACAAGAATTATGTAAAAGGATTGATGTAAGTCATTGTTTCCAAGAGAAAGTGAGACAGGAGTGTAAAAAAGCATTGTTTTTATACGGCAATGAAGAAATGACTATGTTTTGCGATTTCTCTTTCTCATAAAGACTTAGAAAGTTGATAATTGTGGGCAATGTTAGAAATGTCATGAGAAACAAGAATTATGTAAAAGGATTGATGTAAGTCATTGTTTCCAAGAGAAAGTGAGACAGGGGTGTAAAAAAGCGTTGTTTTTCTACGGCAATGAAGAAATGACTATGTTTTGTGATTTCTCTTGCTCAGAAAGACATAGATAGCTGATAATTGTGGGCAATGTTAGAAATGTCATGAGAAACAAGAATTATGTAAAAGGATTGATGTATGTCATTGTTTCCAAGCGAAAGTGAGACAGGAGTGTAAAAAAGCGTTGCTTTGTGCAGCAATGAAGAAATGACTATGTTTTGCGATTTCTCTTGCTCAGAAAGACTTAGAAAGTTGATAAATGTGGGCAATGTTAGAAATATCATGAGAAACAAGAATTATGTAAAAGGATTGATGTATGTCATTGTTTCCAAGAGAAAGTGAGACAGGAGTGTAAAAAAGCGTTGTTTTTATACGGCAATGAAGAAATGACTATGTTTTGCGATTTCTCTTGCTCAGAAAGACTTAGAAAGTTGATAATTGTGGGCAATGTTAGAAATCTCATGAGAAACAAGAATTATGTAAAAGGATTGATGTAAGTCATTGTTTCCAAGAGAAAGTGAGATAGGAGTGTAAAAAAGCGTTGCTTTGTGCGGCAATGAAGAAATGACTATGTTTTGCGATTTCTCTTGCTCAGAAAGACTTAGAAAGTTGATATTTGTGGGCAATGTTAGAAATGTCATGAGAAACAAGAATTATGTAAAAGGATTAATGTAAGTCATTGTTTCCAAGAGAAAGTGAGACAGGAGTGTAAAAAAGCGTTGCTTTGTGCAGCAATGAAGAAATGACTATGTTTTGCGATTTCTCTTGCTCAGAAAGACTTAGAAAGTTGATAAATGTGGGCAATGTTAGAAATGTCATGAGAAACAAGAATTATGTAAAAGGATTGATGTATGTCATTGTTTCCAAGAGAAAGTGAGACAGGAGTGTAAAAAAGCGTTGTTTTTATACGGCAATGAAGAAATGACTATGTTTTGCGATTTCTATTGCTCAGAAAGACTTAGAAAGTTGATAATTGTGGGCAATGTTAGAAATGTCATAAGAAACAAGAATTATGTAAAAGGATTGATTTAAGTCATTGTTTCCAAGAGAAAGTGAGACAGGAGTGTAAAAAAGCGTTGTTTTTGTACGGCAATGAAGAAATGACTATGTTTTGCGATTTCTCTTGCTCAGAAAGACTTAGAAAGTTGATAATTGTGGGCAATGTTAGAAATGTCATGAGAAACAAGAATTATGTAAAAGGATTGATGTAAGTCATTGTTTCCAAGAGAAAGTGAGACAGGAGTGTAAAAAAGCAGTGCTTTGTGCAGGAATGAAGAAGTGACTATGTTTTGCGATTTCTCTTGCTCAGAAAGACTTAGAAAGTTGATAATTGTGGGCAATGTTAGAAATGTCATGAGAAACAAGAATTATGTAAAAGGATTGATGTAAGTCATTGTTTCCAAGAGAAAGTGAGACAGGAGTGTAAAAAAGCATTGTTTTTATACGGCAATGAAGAAATGACTATGTTTTGCGATTTCTCTTGCTCAGAAAGACTTAGAAAGTTGATAATTGTGGGCAATGCTAGAAATGTCATGAGAAACAAGAATTATGTAAAAGGATTGATGTAAGTCATTGTTTCCAAGAGAAAGTGAGACAGGAGTGTAAAAAAGCGTTGCTTTGTGTGGCAATGAAGAAATGACTATGTTTTGCGATTTCTCTTGCTCAGAAAGACTTAGAAAGTTGATAATTGTGGGCATGTTTGAAATGTCATGAGAAACAAGAATTATGTAAAAGGATTGATGTAAGTCATTGTTTCCAAGAGAAAGTGAGACAGGAGTGTAAAAAAGCGTCGCTTTGTGCGGCAATGAAGAAATGACTATGTTTTGCGATTTCTCTTGCTCAGAAAGACTTAGAAAGTTGATAATTGTGGGCATGTTTGAAATGTCATGAGAAACAAGAATTATGTAAAAGGATTGATGTAAGTCATTGTTTCCAAGAGAAAGTGAGACAGGAGTGTAAAAAAGCGTTGCTTTGTGTGGCAATGAAGAAATGACTATGTTTTGCGATTTCTCTTGCTCAGAAAGACTTAGAAAGTTGATAATTGTGGGCATGTTTGAAATGTCATGAGAAACAAGAATTATGTAAAAGGATTGATGTAAGTCATTGTTTCCAAGAGAAAGTGAGACAGGAGTGTAAAAAAGCATTGTTTTTATACGGCAATGAAGAAATGACTATGTTTTGCGATTTCTCTTTCTCAGAAAGACTTAGAAAGTTGATAATTGTGGGCAATGTTAGAAATGTCATGAGAAACAAGAATTATGTAAAAGGATTGATGTAAGTCATTGTTTCCAAGAGAAAGTGAGACAGGAGTGTAAAAAAGCAGTGCTTTGTGCAGGAATGAAGAAGTGACTATGTTTTGCGATTTCTCTTGCTCAGAAAGACTTAGAAAGTTGATAATTGTGGGCAATGTTAGAAATGTCATGAGAAACAAGAATTATGTAAAAGGATTGATGTAAGTCATTGTTTCCAAGAGAAAGTGAGACAGGAGTGTAAAAAAGCATTGTTTTTATACGGCAATGAAGAAATGACTATGTTTTGCGATTTCTCTTGCTCAGAAAGACTTAGAAAGTTGATAATTGTGGGCAATGCTAGAAATGTCATGAGAAACAAGAATTATGTAAAAGGATTGATGTAAGTCATTGTTTCCAAGAGAAAGTGAGACAGGAGTGTAAAAAAACCGTTGTTTTTCTACGGCAATAAGGAAATGACTATGTTTTGCAATTTCTCTTGCTCAGAAAGACATAGAAAGCTGATAATTGTGGGCAATGTTAGAAATGTCATAAGAAACAAGAATTATGTAAAAGGATTGATTTAAGTCATTGTTTCCAAGAGAAAGTGAGACAGGAGTGTAAAAAAGCGTTGTTTTTGTACGGCAATGAAGAAATGACTATGTTTTGCGATTTCTCTTGCTCAGAAAGACTTAGAAAGTTGATAATTGTGGGCAATGTTAGAAATGTCATGAGAAACAAGAATTATGTAAAAGGATTGATGTAAGTCATTGTTTCCAAGAGAAAGTGAGACAGGAGTGTAAAAAAGCATTGTTTTTATACGGCAATGAAGAAATGACTATGTTTTGCGATTTCTCTTGCTCAGAAAGACTTAGAAAGTTGATAATTGTGGGCAATGCTAGAAATGTCATGAGAAACAAGAATTATGTAAAAGGATTGATGTAAGTCATTGTTTCCAAGAGAAAGTGAGACAGGAGTGTAAAAAAGCAGTGCTTTGTGCAGGAATGAAGAAGTGACTATGTTTTGCGATTTCTCTTGCTCAGAAAGACTTAGAAAGTTGATAATTGTGGGCAATGTTAGAAATGTCATGAGAAACAAGAATTATGTAAAAGGATTGATGTATGTCATTGTTTCCAAGCGAAAGTGAGACAGGAGTGTAAAAAAGCGTTGCTTTGTGCAGCAATGAAGAAATGACTATGTTTTGCGATTTCTCTTGCTCAGAAAGACTTAGAAAGTTGATAAATGTGGGCAATGTTAGAAATATCATGAGAAACAAGAATTATGTAAAAGGATTGATGTATGTCATTGTTTCCAAGAGAAAGTGAGACAGGAGTGTAAAAAAGCGTTGTTTTTATACGGCAATGAAGAAATGACTATGTTTTGCGATTTCTCTTGCTCAGAAAGACTTAGAAAGTTGATAATTGTGGGCAATGTTAGAAATCTCATGAGAAACAAGAATTATGTAAAAGGATTGATGTAAGTCATTGTTTCCAAGAGAAAGTGAGATAGGAGTGTAAAAAAGCGTTGCTTTGTGCGGCAATGAAGAAATGACTATGTTTTGCGATTTCTCTTGCTCAGAAAGACTTAGAAAGTTGATAATTGTGGGCAATGTTAGAAATGTCATGAGAAACAAGAATTATGTAAAAGGATTAATGTAAGTCATTGTTTCCAAGAGAAAGTGAGACAGGAGTGTAAAAAAGCGTTGCTTTGTGCAGCAATGAAGAAATGACTATGTTTTGCGATTTCTCTTGCTCAGAAAGACTTAGAAAGTTGATAAATGTGGGCAATGTTAGAAATGTCATGAGAAACAAGAATTATGTAAAAGGATTGATGTATGTCATTGTTTCCAAGAGAAAGTGAGACAGGAGTGTAAAAAAGCGTTGTTTTTATACGGCAATGAAGAAATGACTATGTTTTGCGATTTCTATTGCTC
This sequence comes from Mixophyes fleayi, assembly GCF_038048845.1. Lineage (NCBI taxonomy): Eukaryota > Metazoa > Chordata > Amphibia > Anura > Limnodynastidae > Mixophyes > Mixophyes fleayi. The sequence goes on along the minus strand of NW_027446613.1, from coordinate 29,329 downwards.
AGAAAGACTTAGAAAGTTGATAATTGTGGGCAATGTTAGAAATGTCATAAGAAACAAGAATTATGTAAAAGGATTGATTTAAGTCATTGTTTCCAAGAGAAAGTGAGACAGGAGTGTAAAAAAGCGTTGTTTTTGTACGGCAATGAAGAAATGACTATGTTTTGCGATTTCTCTTGCTCAGAAAGACTTAGAAAGTTGATAATTGTGGGCAATGTTAGAAATGTCATGAGAAACAAGAATTATGTAAAAGGATTGATGTAAGTCATTGTTTCCAAGAGAAAGTGAGACAGGAGTGTAAAAAAGCAGTGCTTTGTGCAGGAATGAAGAAGTGACTATGTTTTGCGATTTCTCTTGCTCAGAAAGACTTAGAAAGTTGATAATTGTGGGCAATGTTAGAAATGTCATGAGAAACAAGAATTATGTAAAAGGATTGATGTAAGTCATTGTTTCCAAGAGAAAGTGAGACAGGAGTGTAAAAAAGCATTGTTTTTATACGGCAATGAAGAAATGACTATGTTTTGCGATTTCTCTTGCTCAGAAAGACTTAGAAAGTTGATAATTGTGGGCAATGCTAGAAATGTCATGAGAAACAAGAATTATGTAAAAGGATTGATGTAAGTCATTGTTTCCAAGAGAAAGTGAGACAGGAGTGTAAAAAAGCGTTGCTTTGTGTGGCAATGAAGAAATGACTATGTTTTGCGATTTCTCTTGCTCAGAAAGACTTAGAAAGTTGATAATTGTGGGCATGTTTGAAATGTCATGAGAAACAAGAATTATGTAAAAGGATTGATGTAAGTCATTGTTTCCAAGAGAAAGTGAGACAGGAGTGTAAAAAAGCGTCGCTTTGTGCGGCAATGAAGAAATGACTATGTTTTGCGATTTCTCTTGCTCAGAAAGACTTAGAAAGTTGATAATTGTGGGCATGTTTGAAATGTCATGAGAAACAAGAATTATGTAAAAGGATTGATGTAAGTCATTGTTTCCAAGAGAAAGTGAGACAGGAGTGTAAAAAAGCGTTGCTTTGTGTGGCAATGAAGAAATGACTATGTTTTGCGATTTCTCTTGCTCAGAAAGACTTAGAAAGTTGATAATTGTGGGCATGTTTGAAATGTCATGAGAAACAAGAATTATGTAAAAGGATTGATGTAAGTCATTGTTTCCAAGAGAAAGTGAGACAGGAGTGTAAAAAAGCATTGTTTTTATACGGCAATGAAGAAATGACTATGTTTTGCGATTTCTCTTTCTCAGAAAGACTTAGAAAGTTGATAATTGTGGGCAATGTTAGAAATATCATGAGAAACAAGAATTATGTAAAAGGATTGATGTAAGTCATTGTTTCCAAGAGAAAGTGAGACAGGAGTGTAAAAAAGCAGTGCTTTGTGCAGGAATGAAGAAGTGACTATGTTTTGCGATTTCTCTTGCTCAGAAAGACTTAGAAAGTTGATAATTGTGGGCAATGTTAGAAATGTCATGAGAAACAAGAATTATGTAAAAGGATTGATGTAAGTCATTGTTTCCAAGAGAAAGTGAGACAGGAGTGTAAAAAAGCATTGTTTTTATACGGCAATGAAGAAATGACTATGTTTTGCGATTTCTCTTGCTCAGAAAGACTTAGAAAGTTGATAATTGTGGGCAATGCTAGAAATGTCATGAGAAACAAGAATTATGTAAAAGGATTGATGTAAGTCATTGTTTCCAAGAGAAAGTGAGACAGGAGTGTAAAAAAACCGTTGTTTTTCTACGGCAATAAGGAAATGACTATGTTTTGCAATTTCTCTTGCTCAGAAAGACATAGAAAGCTGATAATTGTGGGCAATGTTAGAAATGTCATAAGAAACAAGAATTATGTAAAAGGATTGATTTAAGTCATTGTTTCCAAGAGAAAGTGAGACAGGAGTGTAAAAAAGCGTTGTTTTTGTACGGCAATGAAGAAATGACTATGTTTTGCGATTTCTCTTGCTCAGAAAGACTTAGAAAGTTGATAATTGTGGGCAATGTTAGAAATGTCATGAGAAACAAGAATTATGTAAAAGGATTGATGTAAGTCATTGTTTCCAAGAGAAAGTGAGACAGGAGTGTAAAAAAGCATTGTTTTTATACGGCAATGAAGAAATGACTATGTTTTGCGATTTCTCTTGCTCAGAAAGACTTAGAAAGTTGATAATTGTGGGCAATGCTAGAAATGTCATGAGAAACAAGAATTATGTAAAAGGATTGATGTAAGTCATTGTTTCCAAGAGAAAGTGAGACAGGAGTGTAAAAAAGCAGTGCTTTGTGCAGGAATGAAGAAGTGACTATGTTTTGCGATTTCTCTTGCTCAGAAAGACTTAGAAAGTTGATAATTGTGGGCAATGTTAGAAATGTCATGAGAAACAAGAATTATGTAAAAGGATTGATGTAAGTCATTGTTTCCAAGAGAAAGTGAGACAGGAGTGTAAAAAAGCATTGTTTTTATACGGCAATGAAGAAATGACTATGTTTTGCGATTTCTCTTGCTCAGAAAGACTTAGAAAGTTGATAATTGTGGGCAATGCTAGAAATGTCATGAGAAACAAGAATTATGTAAAAGGATTGATGTAAGTCATTGTTTCCAAGAGAAAGTGAGACAGGAGTGTAAAAAAACCGTTGTTTTTCTACGGCAATAAGGAAATGACTATGTTTTGCAATTTCTCTTGCTCAGAAAGACATAGAAAGGTGATAATTGTGGGCAATGTTAGAAATGTCATAAGAAACAAGAATTATGTAAAAGGATTGATTTAAGTCATTGTTTCCAAGAGAAAGTGAGACAGGAGTGTAAAAAAGCGTTGTTTTTGTACGGCAATGAAGAAATGACTATGTTTTGCGATTTCTCTTGCTCAGAAAGACTTAGAAAGTTGATAATTGTGGGCAATGTTAGAAATGTCATGAGAAACAAGAATTATGTAAAAGGATTGATGTAAGTCATTGTTTCCAAGAGAAAGTGAGACAGGAGTGTAAAAAAGCATTGTTTTTATACGGCAATGAAGAAATGACTATGTTTTGCGATTTCTCTTGCTCAGAAAGACTTAGAAAGTTGATAATTGTGGGCAATGCTAGAAATGTCATGAGAAACAAGAATTATGTAAAAGGATTGATGTAAGTCATTGTTTCCAAGAGAAAGTGAGACAGGAGTGTAAAAAAACCGTTGTTTTTCTACGGCAATAAGGAAATGACTATGTTTTGCAATTTCTCTTGCTCAGAAAGACATAGAAAGCTGATAATTGTGGGCAATGTTAGAAATGTCATAAGAAACAAGAATTATGTAAAAGGATTGATTTAAGTCATTGTTTCCAAGAGAAAGTGAGACAGGAGTGTAAAAAAGCGTTGTTTTTGTACGGCAATGAAGAAATGACTATGTTTTGCGATTTCTCTTGCTCAGAAAGACTTAGAAAGTTGATAATTGTGGGCAATGTTAGAAATGTCATGAGAAACAAGAATTATGTAAAAGGATTGATGTAAGTCATTGTTTCCAAGAGAAAGTGAGACAGGAGTGTAAAAAAGCGTTGCTTTGTGTGGCAATGAAGAAATGACTATGTTTTGCGATTTCTCTTGCTCAGAAAGACTTAGAAAGTTGATAATTGTGGGCATGTTTGAAATGTCATGAGAAACAAGAATTATGTAAAAGGATTGATGTAAGTCATTGTTTCCAAGAGAAAGTGAGACAGGAGTGTAAAAAAGCGTCGCTTTGTGCGGCAATGAAGAAATGACTATGTTTTGCGATTTCTCTTGCTCAGAAAGACTTAGAAAGTTGATAATTGTGGGCATGTTTGAAATGTCATGAGAAACAAGAATTATGTAAAAGGATTGATGTAAGTCATTGTTTCCAAGAGAAAGTGAGACAGGAGTGTAAAAAAGCGTTGCTTTGTGTGGCAATGAAGAAATGACTATGTTTTGCGATTTCTCTTGCTCAGAAAGACTTAGAAAGTTGATAATTGTGGGCATGTTTGAAATGTCATGAGAAACAAGAATTATGTAAAAGGATTGATGTAAGTCATTGTTTCCAAGAGAAAGTGAGACAGGAGTGTAAAAAAGCATTGTTTTTATACGGCAATGAAGAAATGACTATGTTTTGCGATTTCTCTTTCTCAGAAAGACTTAGAAAGTTGATAATTGTGGGCAATGTTAGAAATGTCATGAGAAACAAGAATTATGTAAAAGGATTGATGTAAGTCATTGTTTCCAAGAGAAAGTGAGACAGGAGTGTAAAAAAGCAGTGCTTTGTGCAGGAATGAAGAAGTGACTATGTTTTGCGATTTCTCTTGCTCAGAAAGACTTTGAAAGTTGATAATTGTGGGCAATGTTAGAAATGTCATGAGAAACAAGAATTATGTAAAAGGATTGATGTAAGTCATTGTTTCCAAGAGAAAGTGAGACAGGAGTGTAAAAAAGCATTGTTTTTATACGGCAATGAAGAAATGACTATGTTTTGCGATTTCTCTTGCTCAGAAAGACTTAGAAAGTTGATAATTGTGGGCAATGCTAGAAATGTCATGAGAAACAAGAATTATGTAAAAGGATTGATGTAAGTCATTGTTTCCAAGAGAAAGTGAGACAGGAGTGTAAAAAAACCGTTGTTTTTCTACGGCAATAAGGAAATGACTATGTTTTGCAATTTCTCTTGCTCAGAAAGACATAGAAAGCTGATAATTGTGGGCAATGTTAGAAATGTCATAAGAAACAAGAATTATGTAAAAGGATTGATTTAAGTCATTGTTTCCAAGAGAAAGTGAGACAGGAGTGTAAAAAAGCGTTGTTTTTATACGGCAATGAAGAAATGACTATGTTTTGCGATTTCTCTTGCTCAGAAAGACTTAGAAAGTTGATAATTGTGGGCAATGCTAGAAATGTCATGAGAAACAAGAATTATGTAAAAGGATTGATGTAAGTCATTGTTTCCAAGAGAAAGTGAGACAGGAGTGTAAAAAAACCGTTGTTTTTCTACGGCAATAAGGAAATGACTATGTTTTGCAATTTCTCTTGCTCAGAAAGACATAGAAAGCTGATAATTGTGGGCAATGTTAGAAATGTCATAAGAAACAAGAATTATGTAAAAGGATTGATTTAAGTCATTGTTTCCAAGAGAAAGTGAGACAGGAGTGTAAAAAAGCGTTGTTTTTGTACGGCAATGAAGAAATGACTATGTTTTGCGATTTCTCTTGCTCAGAAAGACTTAGAAAGTTGATAATTGTGGGCAATGTTAGAAATGTCATGAGAAATAAGAATTATGTAAAAGGATTGATGTAAGTCATTGTTTCCAAGAGAAAGTGAGACAGGAGTGTAAAAAAGCGTTGCTTTGTGTGGCAATGAAGAAATGACTATGTTTTGCGATTTCTCTTGCTCAGAAAGACTTAGAAAGTTGATAATTGTGGGCATGTTTGAAATGTCATGAGAAACAAGAATTATGTAAAAGGATTGATGTAAGTCATTGTTTCCAAGAGAAAGTGAGACAGGAGTGTAAAAAAGCGTCGCTTTGTGCGGCAATGAAGAAATGACTATGTTTTGCGATTTCTCTTGCTCAGAAAGACTTAGAAAGTTGATAATTGTGGGCAATGTTAGAAATGTCATGAGAAACAAGAATTATGTAAAAGGATTAATGTAAGTCATTGTTTCCAAGAGAAAGTGAGACAGGAGTGTAAAAAAGCGTTGCTTTGTACGGCAATGAAGAAATGACGATGTTTTGCGATTTCTCTTGCTCAGAAAGACTTAGAAAGTTGATAATTGTGGGCAATGTTAGAAATGTCATGAGAAACAAGAATTATGTAAAAGGATTGATGTAAGTCATTGTTTCCAAGAGAAAGTGAGACAGGAGTGTAAAAAAGCGTTGTTTTTGTACGACAATGAAGAAATGACTATGTTTTGCGATTTCTCTTGCTCAGAAAGACGTAGAAAGTTGATAATTGTGGGCAATGCTAGAAATGTCATGAGAAACAAGAATTATGTAAAAGGATTGATGTAAGTCATTGTTTCCAAGAGAAAGTGAGACAGGAGTTTAAAAAAGCATTGTTTTTCTACGGCAATGAAGAAATGACTATGTTTTGCGATTTCTCTTGCTCAGAAAGACATAGAAAGCTGATAATTGTGGGCAATGTTAGAAATGTCATGAGAAACAAGAATTATATAAAAGGATTGATGTAAGTCATTGTTTCCAAGAGAAAGTGAGACAGCAGTGTAAAAAAGCGTTGTTTTTGTACGGCAATGAAGAAATGACTATGTTTTGCGATTTCTTTTGCTCAGAAAGACTTAGAAAGTTGATAATTGTGGGCAATGTTAGAAATGTCATGAGAAACAAGAATTATGTAAAAGGATTGATGTAAGTCATTGTTTCCAAGAGAAAGTGAGACAGGAGTGTAAAAAAGCATTGTTTTTATACGGCAATGAAGAAATGACTATGTTTTGCGATTTCTCTTTCTCATAAAGACTTAGAAAGTTGATAATTGTGGGCAATGTTAGAAATGTCATGAGAAACAAGAATTATGTAAAAGGATTGATGTAAGTCATTGTTTCCAAGAGAAAGTGAGACAGGGGTGTAAAAAAGCGTTGTTTTTCTACGGCAATGAAGAAATGACTATGTTTTGTGATTTCTCTTGCTCAGAAAGACATAGATAGCTGATAATTGTGGGCAATGTTAGAAATGTCATGAGAAACAAGAATTATGTAAAAGGATTGATGTATGTCATTGTTTCCAAGCGAAAGTGAGACAGGAGTGTAAAAAAGCGTTGCTTTGTGCAGCAATGAAGAAATGACTATGTTTTGCGATTTCTCTTGCTCAGAAAGACTTAGAAAGTTGATAAATGTGGGCAATGTTAGAAATATCATGAGAAACAAGAATTATGTAAAAGGATTGATGTATGTCATTGTTTCCAAGAGAAAGTGAGACAGGAGTGTAAAAAAGCGTTGTTTTTATACGGCAATGAAGAAATGACTATGTTTTGCGATTTCTCTTGCTCAGAAAGACTTAGAAAGTTGATAATTGTGGGCAATGTTAGAAATCTCATGAGAAACAAGAATTATGTAAAAGGATTGATGTAAGTCATTGTTTCCAAGAGAAAGTGAGATAGGAGTGTAAAAAAGCGTTGCTTTGTGCGGCAATGAAGAAATGACTATGTTTTGCGATTTCTCTTGCTCAGAAAGACTTAGAAAGTTGATAATTGTGGGCAATGTTAGAAATGTCATGAGAAACAAGAATTATGTAAAAGGATTAATGTAAGTCATTGTTTCCAAGAGAAAGTGAGACAGGAGTGTAAAAAAGCGTTGCTTTGTGCAGCAATGAAGAAATGACTATGTTTTGCGATTTCTCTTGCTCAGAAAGACTTAGAAAGTTGATAAATGTGGGCAATGTTAGAAATGTCATGAGAAACAAGAATTATGTAAAAGGATTGATGTATGTCATTGTTTCCAAGAGAAAGTGAGACAGGAGTGTAAAAAAGCGTTGTTTTTATACGGCAATGAAGAAATGACTATGTTTTGCGATTTCTATTGCTCAGAAAGACTTAGAAAGTTGATAATTGTGGGCAATGTTAGAAATGTCATGAGAAACAAGAATTATGTAAAAGGATTGATGTAAGTCATTGTTTCCAAGAGAAAGTGAGACAGGAGTGTAAAAAAGCGTTGCTTTGTGTGGCAATGAAGAAATGACTATGTTTTGCGATTTCTCTTGCTCAGAAAGACTTAGAAAGTTGATAATTGTGGGCATGTTTGAAATGTCATGAGAAACAAGAATTATGTAAAAGGATTGATGTAAGTCATTGTTTCCAAGAGAAAGTGAGACAGGAGTGTAAAAAAGCATTGTTTTTATACGGCAATGAAGAAATGACTATGTTTTGCGATTTCTCTTTCTCAGAAAGACTTAGAAAGTTGATAATTGTGGGCAATGTTAGAAATGTCATGAGAAACAAGAATTATGTAAAAGGATTGATGTAAGTCATTGTTTCCAAGAGAAAGTGAGACAGGAGTGTAAAAAAGCAGTGCTTTGTGCAGGAATGAAGAAGTGACTATGTTTTGCGATTTCTCTTGCTCAGAAAGACTTTGAAAGTTGATAATTGTGGGCAATGTTAGAAATGTCATGAGAAACAAGAATTATGTAAAAGGATTGATGTAAGTCATTGTTTCCAAGAGAAAGTGAGACAGGAGTGTAAAAAAGCATTGTTTTTATACGGCAATGAAGAAATGACTATGTTTTGCGATTTCTCTTGCTCAGAAAGACTTAGAAAGTTGATAATTGTGGGCAATGCTAGAAATGTCATGAGAAACAAGAATTATGTAAAAGGATTGATGTAAGTCATTGTTTCCAAGAGAAAGTGAGACAGGAGTGTAAAAAAAACCGTTGTTTTTCTACGGCAATAAGGAAATGACTATGTTTTGCAATTTCTCTTGCTCAGAAAGACATAGAAAGCTGATAATTGTGGGCAATGTTAGAAATGTCATAAGAAACAAGAATTATGTAAAAGGATTGATTTAAGTCATTGTTTCCAAGAGAAAGTGAGACAGGAGTGTAAAAAAGCGTTGTTTTTGTACGGCAATGAAGAAATGACTATGTTTTGCGATTTCTCTTGCTCAGAAAGACTTAGAAAGTTGATAATTGTGGGCAATGTTAGAAATGTCATGAGAAACAAGAATTATGTAAAAGGATTGATGTAAGTCATTGTTTCCAAGAGAAAGTGAGACAGGAGTGTAAAAAAGCATTGTTTTTATACGGCAATGAAGAAATGACTATGTTTTGCGATTTCTCTTGCTCAGAAAGACTTAGAAAGTTGATAATTGTGGGCAATGCTAGAAATGTCATGAGAAACAAGAATTATGTAAAAGGATTGATGTAAGTCATTGTTTCCAAGAGAAAGTGAGACAGGAGTGTAAAAAAACCGTTGTTTTTCTACGGCAATAAGGAAATGACTATGTTTTGCAATTTCTCTTGCTCAGAAAGACATAGAAAGCTGATAATTGTGGGCAATGTTAGAAATGTCATAAGAAACAAGAATTATGTAAAAGGATTGATTTAAGTCATTGTTTCCAAGAGAAAGTGAGACAGGAGTGTAAAAAAGCGTTGTTTTTGTACGGCAATGAAGAAATGACTATGTTTTGCGATTTCTCTTGCTCAGAAAGACTTAGAAAGTTGATAATTGTGGGCAATGTTAGAAATGTCATGAGAAACAAGAATTATGTAAAAGGATTGATGTAAGTCATTGTTTCCAAGAGAAAGTGAGACAGGAGTGTAAAAAAGCGTTGCTTTGTGTGGCAATGAAGAAATGACTATGTTTTGCGATTTCTCTTGCTCAGAAAGACTTAGAAAGTTGATAATTGTGGGCATGTTTGAAATGTCATGAGAAACAAGAATTATGTAAAAGGATTGATGTAAGTCATTGTTTCCAAGAGAAAGTGAGACAGGAGTGTAAAAAAGCGTCGCTTTGTGCGGCAATGAAGAAATGACTATGTTTTGCGATTTCTCTTGCTCAGAAAGACTTAGAAAGTTGATAATTGTGGGCAATGTTAGAAATGTCATGAGAAACAAGAATTATGTAAAAGGATTAATGTAAGTCATTGTTTCCAAGAGAAAGTGAGACAGGAGTGTAAAAAAGCGTTGCTTTGTACGGCAATGAAGAAATGACGATGTTTTGCGATTTCTCTTGCTCAGAAAGACTTAGAAAGTTGATAATTGTGGGCAATGTTAGAAATGTCATGAGAAACAAGAATTATGTAAAAGGATTGATGTAAGTCATTGTTTCCAAGAGAAAGTGAGACAGGAGTGTAAAAAAGCGTTGTTTTTGTACGACAATGAAGAAATGACTATGTTTTGCGATTTCTCTTGCTCAGAAAGACGTAGAAAGTTGATAATTGTGGGCAATGCTAGAAATGTCATGAGAAACAAGAATTATGTAAAAGGATTGATGTAAGTCATTGTTTCAAAGAGAAAGTGAGACAGGAGTTTAAAAAAGCATTGTTTTTCTACGGCAATGAAGAAATGACTATGTTTTGCGATTTCTCTTGCTCAGAAAGACATAGAAAGCTGATAATTGTGGGCAATGTTAGAAATGTCATGAGAAACAAGAATTATATAAAAGGATTGATGTAAGTCATTGTTTCCAAGAGAAAGTGAGACAGCAGTGTAAAAAAGCGTTGTTTTTGTACGGCAATGAAGAAATGACTATGTTTTGCGATTTCTTTTGCTCAGAAAGACTTAGAAAGTTGATAATTGTGGGCAATGTTAGAAATGTCATGAGAAACAAGAATTATGTAAAAGGATTGATGTAAGTCATTGTTTCCAAGAGAAAGTGAGACAGGAGTGTAAAAAAGCATTGTTTTTATACGGCAATGAAGAAATGACTATGTTTTGCGATTTCTCTTTCTCATAAAGACTTAGAAAGTTGATAATTGTGGGCAATGTTAGAAATGTCATGAGAAACAAGAATTATGTAAAAGGATTGATGTAAGTCATTGTTTCCAAGAGAAAGTGAGACAGGGGTGTAAAAAAGCGTTGTTTTTCTACGGCAATGAAGAAATGACTATGTTTTGTGATTTCTCTTGCTCAGAAAGACATAGATAGCTGATAATTGTGGGCAATGTTAGAAATGTCATGAGAAACAAGAATTATGTAAAAGGATTGATGTATGTCATTGTTTCCAAGCGAAAGTGAGACAGGAGTGTAAAAAAGCGTTGCTTTGTGCAGCAATGAAGAAATGACTATGTTTTGCGATTTCTCTTGCTCAGAAAGACTTAGAAAGTTGATAAATGTGGGCAATGTTAGAAATATCATGAGAAACAAGAATTATGTAAAAGGATTGATGTATGTCATTGTTTCCAAGAGAAAGTGAGACAGGAGTGTAAAAAAGCGTTGTTTTTATACGGCAATGAAGAAATGACTATGTTTTGCGATTTCTCTTGCTCAGAAAGACTTAGAAAGTTGATAATTGTGGGCAATGTTAGAAATCTCATGAGAAACAAGAATTATGTAAAAGGATTGATGTAAGTCATTGTTTCCAAGAGAAAGTGAGATAGGAGTGTAAAAAAGCGTTGCTTTGTGCGGCAATGAAGAAATGACTATGTTTTGCGATTTCTCTTGCTCAGAAAGACTTAGAAAGTTGATAATTGTGGGCAATGTTAGAAATGTCATGAGAAACAAGAATTATGTAAAAGGATTAATGTAAGTCATTGTTTCCAAGAGAAAGTGAGACAGGAGTGTAAAAAAGCGTTGCTTTGTGCAGCAATGAAGAAATGACTATGTTTTGCGATTTCTCTTGCTCAGAAAGACTTAGAAAGTTGATAAATGTGGGCAATGTTAGAAATGTCATGAGAAACAAGAATTATGTAAAAGGATTGATGTATGTCATTGTTTCCAAGAGAAAGTGAGACAGGAGTGTAAAAAAGCGTTGTTTTTATACGGCAATGAAGAAATGACTATGTTTTGCGATTTCTATTGCTCAGAAAGACTTAGAAAGTTGATAATTGTGGGCAATGTTAGAAATGTCATGAGAAACAAGAATTATGTAAAAGGATTGATGTAAGTCATTGTTTCCAAGAGAAAGTGAGACAGGAGTGTAAAAAAGCGTTGCTTTGTGCGGCAATGAAGAAATGACTATGTTTTGCGATTTCTCTTGCTCAGAAAGACTTAGAAAGTTGATAATTGTGGGCAATGTTAGAAATGTAATGAGAAACAAGAATTATGTAAAAGGATTAATGTAAGTCATTGTTTCCAAAAGAAAGTGAGACAGGAGTGTAAAAAAGCGTTGCTTTGTGCGGCAATGAAGAAATGACTATGTTTTGCGATTTCTCTTGCTCAGAAAGACTTAGAAAGTTGATAATTGTGGGCAATGTTAGAAATGTCATGAGAAACAAGAATTATGTAAAAGGATTGATGTAAGTCATTGTTTCCAAGAGAAAGTGAGACAGGAGTGTAAAAAAGGGTTGCTTTGTGCGGCAATGAAGAAATGACTATGTTTTGCAATTTCTCTTGCTCAGAAAGACTTAGAAAGATGATAATTGTGGGCATTGTTAGCAATGTCATGAGAAACAAGAATTATGTAAAAGGATTGATGTATGTCATTGTTTCTAAGAGAAAGTGAGACAGGAGTGTAAAAAAGCGTTGCTTTGTGCGGCAATGAAGAAATGACTATGTTTTGCGATTTCTCTTGCTCAGAAAGACTTAGAAAGTTGATAATTGTGGGCAATGTTAGAAATGTGATGAGAAACAAGAATTATGTAAAAGGATTGATGTAAGTCATTGTTTCCAAGAGAAAGTGAGACAGAAGTGTAAAAAAGCGTTGCTTTGTGCGGCAATGAAGAAATGACTATGTTTTGCGATTTCTCTTTCTCATAAAGACTTAGAAAGTTGATAATTGTGGGCAATGTTAGAAATGTCATGAGAAACAAGAATTATGTAAAAGGATTGATGTAAGTCATTGTTTCCAAGAGAAAGTGAGACAGGGGTGTAAAAAAGCGTTGTTTTTCTACGGCAATGAAGAAATGACTATGTTTTGTGATTTCTCTTGCTCAGAAAGACATAGATAGCTGATAATTGTGGGCAATGTTAGAAATGTCATGAGAAACAAGAATTATGTAAAAGGATTGATGTATGTCATTGTTTCCAAGCGAAAGTGAGACAGGAGTGTAAAAAAGCGTTGCTTTGTGCAGCAATGAAGAAATGACTATGTTTTGCGATTTCTCTTGCTCAGAAAGACTTAGAAAGTTGATAAATGTGGGCAATGTTAGAAATATCATGAGAAACAAGAATTATGTAAAAGGATTGATGTATGTCATTGTTTCCAAGAGAAAGTGAGACAGGAGTGTAAAAAAGCGTTGTTTTTATACGGCAATGAAGAAATGACTATGTTTTGCGATTTCTCTTGCTCAGAAAGACTTAGAAAGTTGATAATTGTGGGCAATGTTAGAAATCTCATGAGAAACAAGAATTATGTAAAAGGATTGATGTAAGTCATTGTTTCCAAGAGAAAGTGAGATAGGAGTGTAAAAAAGCGTTGCTTTGTGCGGCAATGAAGAAATGACTATGTTTTGCGATTTCTCTTGCTCAGAAAGACTTAGAAAGTTGATAATTGTGGGCAATGTTAGAAATGTCATGAGAAACAAGAATTATGTAAAATGATTAATGTAAGTCATTGTTTCCAAGAGAAAGTGAGACAGGAGTGTAAAAAAGCGTTGCTTTGTGCAGCAATGAAGAAATGACTATGTTTTGCGATTTCTCTTGCTCAGAAAGACTTAGAAAGTTGATAAATGTGGGCAATGTTAGAAATGTCATGAGAAACAAGAATTATGTAAAAGGATTGATGTATGTCATTGTTTCCAAGAGAAAGTGAGACAGGAGTGTAAAAAAGCGTTGTTTTTATACGGCAATGAAGAAATGACTATGTTTTGCGATTTCTATTGCTCAGAAAGACTTAGAAAGTTGATAATTGTGGGCAATGTTAGAAATGTCATGAGAAACAAGAATTATGTAAAAGGATTGATGTAAGTCATTGTTTCCAAGAGAAAGTGAGACAGGAGTGTAAAAAAGCGTTGCTTTGTGCGGCAATGAAGAAATGACTATGTTTTGCGATTTCTCTTGCTCAGAAAGACTTAGAAAGTTGATAATTGTGGGCAATGTTAGAAATGTAATGAGAAACAAGAATTATGTAAAAGGATTAATGTAAGTCATTGTTTCCAAAAGAAAGTGAGACAGGAGTGTAAAAAAGCGTTGCTTTGTGCGGCAATGAAGAAATGACTATGTTTTGCGATTTCTCTTGCTCAGAAAGACTTAGAAAGTTGATAATTGTGGGCAATGTTAGAAATGTCATGAGAAACAAGAATTATGTAAAAGGATTGATGTAAGTCATTGTTTCCAAGAGAAAGTGAGACAGGAGTGTAAAAAAGGGTTGCTTTGTGCGGCAATGAAGAAATGACTATGTTTTGCAATTTCTCTTGCTCAGAAAGACTTAGAAAGATGATAATTGTGGGCATTGTTAGCAATGTCATGAGAAACAAGAATTATGTAAAAGGATTGATGTATGTCATTGTTTCTAAGAGAAAGTGAGACAGGAGTGTAAAAAAGCGTTGCTTTGTGCGGCAATGAAGAAATGACTATGTTTTGCGATTTCTCTTGCTCAGAAAGACTTAGAAAGTTGATAATTGTGGGCAATGTTAGAAATGTGATGAGAAACAAGAATTATGTAAAAGGATTGATGTAAGTCATTGTTTCCAAGAGAAAGTGAGACAGAAGTGTAAAAAAGCGTTGCTTTGTGCGGCAATGAAGAAATGACTATGTTTTGCGATTTCTCTTGCTCAGAAAGACTTAGAAAGTTGATAATTGTGGGCAATGTTAGAAATGTCATGAGAAACAAGAATTATGTAAAAGGATTGATGTAAGTCATTGTTTCCAAGAGAAAGTGAGACAGGAGTGTAAAAAAGCGTTGTTTTTTTACGGCAATGAAGAAATGACTATGTTTTGCGATTTCTCTTGCTCAGAAAGACTTAAAAAGTTGATAATTGTGGGCAATGTTAGTAATGTCATGAGAAACAAGAATTATGTAAAAGGATTGATGTAAGTCATTGTTTCCAAGAGAAAGTGAGACAGGAGTGTAAAAAAGCGTTGTTTTTTTACAGCAATGAAGAAATGACTATGTTTTGTGATTTCTCTTGCTCAGAAAGACTAAGAAAATTGATAATTGTGGGCAATGTTAGAAATGTCATGAGAATCAAGAATTATGTAAAAAGATTGATGTAAGTCATTGTTTCCAAGAGAAAGTGAGACAGGAGTGTAAAAAAGCGTTGTTTTTGTACGGCAATGAAGAAATGACTATGTTTTGCGATTTCTCTTGCTCAGAAAGACTTAGAAAGTTGATAATTGTGGGCAATGCTAGAAATGTCATGAGAAACAAGAATTATGTAAAAGGATTGATGTAAGTCATTGTTTCCAAGAGAAAGTGAGACAGGAGTGTAAAAAAAACGTTGTTTTTCTACGGCAATAAGGAAATGACTATGTTTTGCGATTTCTCTTGCTCAGAAAGACATAGAAAGCTGATAATTGTGGGCAATGTTAGAAATGTCATGAGAAACAAGAA
Source organism: Mixophyes fleayi (assembly GCF_038048845.1). NCBI lineage: Eukaryota > Metazoa > Chordata > Amphibia > Anura > Limnodynastidae > Mixophyes > Mixophyes fleayi. The sequence continues at coordinate 14,270 of NW_027446613.1, read as the reverse complement.
TTATGTAAAAGGATTGATTTAAGTCATTGTTTCCAAGAGAAAGTGAGACAGGAGTGTAAAAAAGCGTTGTTTTTGTACGGCAATGAAGAAATGACTATGTTTTGCGATTTCTCTTGCTCAGAAAGACTTAGAAAGTTGATAATTGTGGGCAATGTTAGAAATGTCATGAGAAACAAGAATTATGTAAAAGGATTGATGTAAGTCATTGTTTCCAAGAGAAAGTGAGACAGGAGTGTAAAAAAGCATTGTTTTTCTACGGCAATGAAGAAATGACTATGTTTTGCGATTTCTATTGCTCAGAAAGACATAGAAAGCTGATAATTGTGGGCAATGTTAGAAATGTCATGAGAAACAAGAATTATGTAAAAGGATATATGTAAGTCATTGTTTCCAAGAGAAAGTGAGACAGGAGTGTAAAAAAGCGTTGCTTTGTGTGGCAATGAAGAAATGACTATGTTTTGCGATTTCTCTTGCTCAGAAAGACTTAGAAAGTTGATAATTGTGGGCATGTTTGAAATGTCATGAGAAACAAGAATTATGTAAAAGGATTGATGTAAGTCATTGTTTCCAAGAGAAAGTGAGACAGGAGTGTAAAAAAGCGTTGCTTTGTGCGGCAATGAAGAAATGACTATGTTTTGCGATTTCTATTGCTCAGAAGGACTTAGAAAGTTGATAATTGTGGGCAATGTTAGAAATGTCATGAGAAACAAGAATTATGTAAAAGGATTGATGTAAGTCATTGTTTCCAAGAGAAAGTGAGACAGGAGTGTAAAAAAGCGTTGTTTTTTTACGGCAATGAAGAAATGACTATGTTTTACGATTTCTCTTGCTCAGAAAGACTTAGAAAGTTGATAATTGTGGGCAATGTTAGAAATGTCATGAAAAACAAGAATTATGTAAAAGGATTGATGTAAGTCATTGTTTCCAAGAGAAAGTGAGACAGGAGTGTAAAAAAGCGTTGTTTTTTTACGGCAATGAAGAAATGACTATGTTTTGCGATTTCTCTTGCTCAGAAAGACTTAGAAAGTTGATAATTGTGGGCAATGTTAGAAATGTCATGAGAAACAAGAATTATGTAAAAGAATTGATATAAGTCATTGTTTCCAAGAGAAAGTGAGACAGGAGTGTAAAAAAGCGTTGTTTTTGTACGACAATGAAGAAATGACTATGTTTTGCGATTTCTCTTGCTCAGAAAGACGTAGAAAGTTGATAATTGTGGGCAATGCTAGAAATGTCATGAGAAACAAGAATTATGTAAAAGGATTGATGTAAGTCATTGTTTCCAAGAGAAAGTGAGACAGGAGTTTAAAAAAGCATTGTTTTTCTACGGCAATGAAGAAATGACTATGTTTTGCGATTTCTCTTGCTCAGAAAGACATAGAAAGCTGATAATTGTGGGCAATGTTAGAAATGTCATGAGAAACAAGAATTATATAAAAGGATGATGTAAGTCATTGTTTCCAAGAGAAAGTGAGACAGCAGTGTAAAAAAGCGTTGTTTTTGTACGGCAATGAAGAAATGACTATGTTTTGCGATTTCTTTTGCTCAGAAAGACTTAGAAAGTTGATAATTGTGGGCAATGTTAGAAATGTCATGAGAAACAAGAATTATGTAAAAGGATTGATGTAAGTCATTGTTTCCAAGAGAAAGTGAGACAGGAGTGTAAAAAAGCAGTGCTTTGTGCAGGAATGAAGAAGTGACTATGTTTTGCGATTTCTCTTGCTCAGAAAGACTTAGAAAGTTGATAATTGTGGGCAATGTTAGAAATGTCATGAGAAACAAGAATTATGTAAAAGGATTGATGTAAGTCATTGTTTCCAAGAGAAAGTGAGACAGGAGTGTAAAAAAGCATTGTTTTTATACGGCAATGAAGAAATGACTATGTTTTGCGATTTCTCTTTCTCAGAAAGACTTAGAAAGTTGATAATTGTGGGCAATGTTAGAAATGTCATGAGAAACAAGAATTATGTAAAAGGATTGATGTAAGTCATTGTTTCCAAGAGAAAGTGAGACAGGAGTGTAAAAAAGCAGTGCTTTGTGCAGGAATGAAGAAGTGACTATGTTTTGCGATTTCTCTTGCTCAGAAAGACTTAGAAAGTTGATAATTGTGGGCAATGTTAGAAATGTCATGAGAAACAAGAATTATGTAAAAGGATTGATGTAAGTCATTGTTTCCAAGAGAAAGTGAGACAGGAGTGTAAAAAAGCATTGTTTTTCTACGGCAATGAAGAAATGACTATGTTTTGCGATTTCTCTTGCTCAGAAAGACATAGAAAGCTGATAATTGTGGGCAATGTTAGAAATGTCATGAGAAACAAGAATTATATAAAAGGATTGATGTAAGTCATTGTTTCCAAGAGAAAGTGAGACAGCAGTGTAAAAAAGCGTTGTTTTTGTACGGCAATGAAGAAATGACTATGTTTTGCGATTTCTTTTGCTCAGAAAGACTTAGAAAGTTGATAATTGTGGGCAATGTTAGAAATGTCATGAGAAACAAGAATTATGTAAAAGGATTGATGTAAGTCATTGTTTCCAAGAGAAAGTGAGACAGGAGTGTAAAAAAGCAGTGCTTTGTGCAGGAATGAAGAAGTGACTATGTTTTGCGATTTCTCTTGCTCAGAAAGACTTAGAAAGTTGATAATTGTGGGCAATGTTAGAAATGTCATGAGAAACAAGAATTATGTAAAAGGATTGATGTAAGTCATTGTTTCCAAGAGAAAGTGAGACAGGAGTGTAAAAAAGCATTGTTTTTATACGGCAATGAAGAAATGACTATGTTTTGCGATTTCTCTTTCTCAGAAAGACTTAGAAAGTTGATAATTGTGGGCAATGTTAGAAATGTCATGAGAAACAAGAATTATGTAAAAGGATTGATGTAAGTCATTGTTTCCAAGAGAAAGTGAGACAGGAGTGTAAAAAAGCAGTGCTTTGTGCAGGAATGAAGAAGTGACTATGTTTTGCGATTTCTCTTGCTCAGAAAGACTTAGAAAGTTGATAATTGTGGGCAATGTTAGAAATGTCATGAGAAACAAGAATTATGTAAAAGGATTGATGTAAGTCATTGTTTCCAAGAGAAAGTGAGACAGGAGTGTAAAAAAGCATTGTTTTTATACGGCAATGAAGAAATGACTATGTTTTGCGATTTCTCTTGCTCAGAAAGACTTAGAAAGTTGATAATTGTGGGCAATGCTAGAAATGTCATGAGAAACAAGAATTATGTAAAAGGATTGATGTAAGTCATTGTTTCCAAGAGAAAGTGAGACAGGAGTGTAAAAAAGCGTTGCTTTGTGTGGCAATGAAGAAATGACTATGTTTTGCGATTTCTCTTGCTCAGAAAGACTTAGAAAGTTGATAATTGTGGGCATGTTTGAAATGTCATGAGAAACAAGAATTATGTAAAAGGATTGATGTAAGTCATTGTTTCCAAGAGAAAGTGAGACAGGAGTGTAAAAAAGCGTCGCTTTGTGCGGCAATGAAGAAATGACTATGTTTTGCGATTTCTCTTGCTCAGAAAGACTTAGAAAGTTGATAATTGTGGGCATGTTTGAAATGTCATGAGAAACAAGAATTATGTAAAAGGATTGATGTAAGTCATTGTTTCCAAGAGAAAGTGAGACAGGAGTGTAAAAAAGCGTTGCTTTGTGTGGCAATGAAGAAATGACTATGTTTTGCGATTTCTCTTGCTCAGAAAGACTTAGAAAGTTGATAATTGTGGGCATGTTTGAAATGTCATGAGAAACAAGAATTATGTAAAAGGATTGATGTAAGTCATTGTTTCCAAGAGAAAGTGAGACAGGAGTGTAAAAAAGCATTGTTTTTATACGGCAATGAAGAAATGACTATGTTTTGCGATTTCTCTTTCTCAGAAAGACTTAGAAAGTTGATAATTGTGGGCAATGTTAGAAATGTCATGAGAAACAAGAATTATGTAAAAGGATTGATGTAAGTCATTGTTTCCAAGAGAAAGTGAGACAGGAGTGTAAAAAAGCAGTGCTTTGTGCAGGAATGAAGAAGTGACTATGTTTTGCGATTTCTCTTGCTCAGAAAGACTTAGAAAGTTGATAATTGTGGGCAATGTTAGAAATGTCATGAGAAACAAGAATTATGTAAAAGGATTGATGTAAGTCATTGTTTCCAAGAGAAAGTGAGACAGGAGTGTAAAAAAGCATTGTTTTTATACGGCAATGAAGAAATGACTATGTTTTGCGATTTCTCTTGCTCAGAAAGACTTAGAAAGTTGATAATTGTGGGCAATGCTAGAAATGTCATGAGAAACAAGAATTATGTAAAAGGATTGATGTAAGTCATTGTTTCCAAGAGAAAGTGAGACAGGAGTGTAAAAAAAACCGTTGTTTTTCTACGGCAATAAGGAAATGACTATGTTTTGCAATTTCTCTTGCTCAGAAAGACATAGAAAGCTGATAATTGTGGGCAATGTTAGAAATGTCATAAGAAACAAGAATTATGTAAAAGGATTGATTTAAGTCATTGTTTCCAAGAGAAAGTGAGACAGGAGTGTAAAAAAGCGTTGTTTTTGTACGGCAATGAAGAAATGACTATGTTTTGCGATTTCTCTTGCTCAGAAAGACTTAGAAAGTTGATAATTGTGGGCAATGTTAGAAATGTCATGAGAAACAAGAATTATGTAAAAGGATTGATGTAAGTCATTGTTTCCAAGAGAAAGTGAGACAGGAGTGTAAAAAAGCATTGTTTTTATACGGCAATGAAGAAATGACTATGTTTTGCGATTTCTCTTGCTCAGAAAGACTTAGAAAGTTGATAATTGTGGGCAATGCTAGAAATGTCATGAGAAACAAGAATTATGTAAAAGGATTGATGTAAGTCATTGTTTCCAAGAGAAAGTGAGACAGGAGTGTAAAAAAGCAGTGCTTTGTGCAGGAATGAAGAAGTGACTATGTTTTGCGATTTCTCTTGCTCAGAAAGACTTAGAAAGTTGATAATTGTGGGCAATGTTAGAAATGTCATGAGAAACAAGAATTATGTAAAAGGATTGATGTAAGTCATTGTTTCCAAGAGAAAGTGAGACAGGAGTGTAAAAAAGCATTGTTTTTATACGGCAATGAAGAAATGACTATGTTTTGCGATTTCTCTTGCTCAGAAAGACTTAGAAAGTTGATAATTGTGGGCAATGCTAGAAATGTCATGAGAAACAAGAATTATGTAAAAGGATTGATGTAAGTCATTGTTTCCAAGAGAAAGTGAGACAGGAGTGTAAAAAAAACCGTTGTTTTTCTACGGCAATAAGGAAATGACTATGTTTTGCAATTTCTCTTGCTCAGAAAGACATAGAAAGCTGATAATTGTGGGCAATGTTAGAAATGTCATAAGAAACAAGAATTATGTAAAAGGATTGATTTAAGTCATTGTTTCCAAGAGAAAGTGAGACAGGAGTGTAAAAAAGCGTTGTTTTTGTACGGCAATGAAGAAATGACTATGTTTTGCGATTTCTCTTGCTCAGAAAGACTTAGAAAGTTGATAATTGTGGGCAATGTTAGAAATGTCATGAGAAACAAGAATTATGTAAAAGGATTGATGTAAGTCATTGTTTCCAAGAGAAAGTGAGACAGGAGTGTAAAAAAGCATTGTTTTTATACGGCAATGAAGAAATGACTATGTTTTGCGATTTCTCTTGCTCAGAAAGACTTAGAAAGTTGATAATTGTGGGCAATGCTAGAAATGTCATGAGAAACAAGAATTATGTAAAAGGATTGATGTAAGTCATTGTTTCCAAGAGAAAGTGAGACAGGAGTGTAAAAAAAACCGTTGTTTTTCTACGGCAATAAGGAAATGACTATGTTTTGCAATTTCTCTTGCTCAGAAAGACATAGAAAGCTGATAATTGTGGGCAATGTTAGAAATGTCATAAGAAACAAGAATTATGTAAAAGGATTGATTTAAGTCATTGTTTCCAAGAGAAAGTGAGACAGGAGTGTAAAAAAGCGTTGTTTTTGTACGGCAATGAAGAAATGACTATGTTTTGCGATTTCTCTTGCTCAGAAAGACTTAGAAAGTTGATAATTGTGGGCAATGTTAGAAATGTCATGAGAAACAAGAATTATGTAAAAGGATTGATGTAAGTCATTGTTTCCAAGAGAAAGTGAGACAGGAGTGTAAAAAAGCGTTGCTTTGTGTGGCAATGAAGAAATGACTATGTTTTGCGATTTCTCTTGCTCAGAAAGACTTAGAAAGTTGATAATTGTGGGCATGTTTGAAATGTCATGAGAAACAAGAATTATGTAAAAGGATTGATGTAAGTCATTGTTTCCAAGAGAAAGTGAGACAGGAGTGTAAAAAAGCGTCGCTTTGTGCGGCAATGAAGAAATGACTATGTTTGCGATTTCTCTTGCTCAGAAAGACTTAGAAAGTTGATAATTGTGGGCATGTTTGAAATGTCATGAGAAACAAGAATTATGTAAAAGGATTGATGTAAGTCATTGTTTCCAAGAGAAAGTGAGACAGGAGTGTAAAAAAGCGTTGCTTTGTGTGGCAATGAAGAAATGACTATGTTTTGCGATTTCTCTTGCTCAGAAAGACTTAGAAAGTTGATAATTGTGGGCATGTTTGAAATGTCATGAGAAACAAGAATTATGTAAAAGGATTGATGTAAGTCATTGTTTCCAAGAGAAAGTGAGACAGGAGTGTAAAAAAGCATTGTTTTTATACGGCAATGAAGAAATGACTATGTTTTGCGATTTCTCTTTCTCAGAAAGACTTAGAAAGTTGATAATTGTGGGCAATGTTAGAAATGTCATGAGAAACAAGAATTATGTAAAAGGATTGATGTAAGTCATTGTTTCCAAGAGAAAGTGAGACAGGAGTGTAAAAAAGCAGTGGCTTTGTGCAGAATGAAGAAGTGACTATGTTTTGCGATTTCTCTTGCTCAGAAAGACTTAGAAAGTTGATAATTGTGGGCAATGTTAGAAATGTCATGAGAAACAAGAATTATGTAAAAGATTGATGTAAGTCATTGTTTCCAAGAGAAAGTGAGACAGGAGTGTAAAAAAGCATTGTTTTTATACGGCAATGAAGAAATGACTATGTTTTGCGATTTCTCTTGCTCAGAAAGACTTAGAAAGTTGATATTGTGGGGCAATGCTAGAAATGTCATGAGAAACAAGAATTATGTAAAAGGATTGATGTAAGTCATTGTTTCCAAGAGAAAGTGAGACAGGAGTGTAAAAAAACCGTTGTTTTTCTACGGCAATAAGGAAATGACTATGTTTTGCAATTTCTCTTGCTCAGAAAGACATAGAAAGCTGATAATTGTGGGCAATGTTAGAAATGTCATAAGAAACAAGAATTATGTAAAAGGATTGATTTAAGTCATTATTTCCAAGAGAAAGTGAGACAGGAGTGTAAAAAAGCGTTGTTTTTGTACGGCAATGAAGAAATGACTATGTTTTAACGATTTCTCTTGCTCAGAAAGACTTAGAAAGTTGATAATTGTGGGCAATGTTAGAAATGTCATGAGAAACAAGAATTATGTAAAAGGATTGATGTAAGTCATTGTTTCCAAGAGAAAGTGAGACAGGAGTGTAAAAAGCATTGTTTTTATACGGCAATGAAGAAATGACTATGTTTTGCGATTTCTCTTTCTCAGAAAGACTTAGAAAGTTGATAATTGTGGGCAATGTTAGAAATGTCATGAGAAACAAGAATTATGTAAAAGGATGATGTAAGTTCATTGTTTCCAGAGAGAAAGTGAGACAGGAGTGTAAAAAAGCATTGTTTTTATACGGCAATGAAGAAATGACTATGTTTTGCGATTTCTCTTGCTCAGAAAGACTTAGAAAGTTGATAATTGTGGGCAATGCTAGAAATGTCCATGAGAAACGAATTATGTAAAAGGATTGATGTAAGTCATTGTTTCCAAGAGAAAGTGAGACAGGAGTGTAAAAAAACCGTTGTTTTTCTACGGCAATAAGGAAATGACTATGTTTTGCGATTTCTCTTGCTCAGAAAGACATAGAAAGCTAGATAATTGTGGGCAATGTTAGAAATGTCATAAGAAACAAGAATTATGTAAAAGGATTGATTTAAGTCATTGTTTCCAAGAGAAAGTGAGACAGGAGTGTAAAAAGCGTTGTTTTTTTACGGCAATGAAGAAATGACTATGTTTTGCGATTTCTCTTGCTCAGAAAGACTTAGAAAGTTGATAATTGTGGGCAATGTTAGAAATGTCATGAGAAACAAGAATTATGTAAAAGGATTGATGTAAGTCATTGTTTCCAAGAGAAAGTGAGACAGGAGTGTAAAAAAGCATTGTTTTTCTACGGCAATGAAGAAATGACTATGTTTTGCGATTTCTATTGCTCAGAAAGACATAGAAAGCTGATAATTGTGGGCAATGTTAGAAATGTCATGAGAAACAAGAATTATGTAAAAGGATTGATGTAAGTCATTGTTTCCAAGAGAAAGTGAGGACAGGAGTGTAAAAAAAGCGTTGCTTTGTGTGGCAATGAAGAAATGACTATGTTTTGCGATTTCTCTTGCTCAGAAAGACTTAGAAAGTTGATAATTGGTGGGCATGTTTGAAATGTCATGAGAAACAAGAATTATGTAAAAGGATTGATGTAAGTCATTGTTTCCAAGAGAAAGTGAGACAGGAGTGTAAAAAAAGCGTCGCTTTGTGCGGCAATGAAGAAATGACTATGTTTTGCGATTTCTCTTGCTCAGAAAGACTTAGAAAGTTGATAATTGTGGCAATGTTAGAAATGTCATGAGAAACAAGAATTATGTAAAAGGATTAATGTAAGTCATTGTTTCCAAGAGAAAGTGAGACAGAGTGTAAAAAAGCGTTGCTTTGTACGGCAATGAAGAAATGACGATGTTTTGCGATTTCTCTTGCTCAGAAAGACTTAGAAAGTTGATAATTGTGGGCAATGTTAGAAATGTCATGAGAAACAAGAATTATGTAAAAGGATTGATGTAAGTCATTGTTTCCAAGAGAAAGTGAGACAGGAGTGTAAAAAAGCGTTGTTTTTGTACGACAATGAAGAAATGACTATGTTTTGCGATTTCTCTTGCTCAGAAAGACGTAGAAAGTTGATAATTGTGGGCAATGCTAGAAATGTCATGAGAAACAAGAATTATGTAAAAGGATTGATGTAAGTCATTGTTTCCAAGAGAAAGTGAGACAGGAGTTTAAAAAAGCATTGTTTTTCTACGGCAATGAAGAAATGACTATGTTTTGCGATTTCTCTTGCTCAGAAAGACATAGAAAGCTGATAATTGTGGGCAATGTTAGAAATGTCATGAGAAACAAGAATTATATAAAAGGATTGATGTAAGTCATTGTTTCCAAGAGAAAGTGAGACAGCAGTGTAAAAAAGCGTTGTTTTTGTACGGCAATGAAGAAATGACTATGTTTTGCGGATTTCTTTTGCTCAGAAAGACTTAGAAAATTGATAATTGTGGACAATGTTAGAAATGTCATGAGAACAAGATTATGTAAAAGGATTGATGTAAGTCATTGTTTCCAAGAGAAAGTGAGACAAGGAGTGTAAAAAAGCAGTGCTTTGTGCAGGAATGAAAAAGTGACTATGTTTTGCGATTTCTCTTGCTCAGAAAGACTTAGAAAGTTGATAATGTGGGCAATGTTAGAAATGTCATGAGAAACAAGAATTATGTAAAAGGATTGATGTAAGTCATTGTTTCCAAGAGAAAGTGAGACAGGAGTGTAAAAAAGCATTGTTTTATACGGCAATGAAGAAATGACTATGTTTTGCGATTTCTCTTTCTCATAAAGACTTAGAAAGTTGATAATTGTGGGCAATGTTAGAAATGTCATGAGAAACAAGAATTATGTAAAAGGATTGATGTAAGTCATTGTTTCCAAGAGAAAGTGAGACAGGGGTGTAAAAAAAGCGTTGTTTTTCTACGGCAATGAAGAAATGACTATGTTTGCGATTTCTCTTGCTCAGAAAGACTTAGAAAGTTGATAATTGTGGGCAATGTTAGAAATGTCATGAGAAACCAAGAATTATGTAAAAGGATTAATGTAAGTCATTGTTTCCAAGAGAAAGTGAGACAGGAGTGTAAAAAAGCGTTGCTTTGTGCAGCAATGAAGAAATGACTATGTTTTGCGATTTCTCTTGCTCAGAAAGACTTAGAAAGTTGATAAATGTGGGCAATGTTAGAAATGTCATGAGAACAAGAATTATGTAAAAGGATTGATGTATGTCATTGTTTCCAAGAGAAAGTGAGACAGGAGTGTAAAAAAGCGTTGTTTTTATACGGCAATGAAGAAATGACTATGTTTTGCGATTTCTCTTGCTCAGAAAGACTTAGAAAGTTGATAATTGTGGGCAATGTTAGAAATATCATGAGAAACAAGAATTATGTAAAAGGATTGATGTAAGTCATTGTTTCCAAGAGGAAAGTGAGACAGGAGTGTAAAAAAAGCGTTGCTTTGTGCGGCAATGAAGAAATGACTATGTTTTGCGATTTCTCTTGCTCAGAAAGACTTAGAAAGTTGATAATTGTGGGCAATGTTAGAAATGTCATGAGAAACAAGAATTATGTAAAAGGATTAATGTAAGTCATTGTTTCCAAACGAAAGTGAGACAGGAGTGTAAAAAAGCGATTGCTTTGTGCGGCAATGAAGAAATGACTATGTTTTGCGATTTCTCTTGCTCAGAAAGACTTAGAAAGTGATAATTGTGGGCAATGTTAGAAATGTCATGAGAAACAAGAATTATGTAAAAGGATTGATGTAAGTCATTGTTTCCAAGAGAAAGTGAGACAGGAGTGTAAAAAGGGTTGCTTTGTGCGGCAATGAAGAAATGACTATGTTTTGCAATTTCTCTTGCTCAGAAAGACTTAGAAAGATGATAATTGTGGCAATGTTAGAAATGTCATGAGAAACAAGAATTATGTAAAAGGATTGATGTATGTCATTGTTTCTAAGAGAAAGTGAGACAGGAGTGTAAAAAAGCGTTGCTTTGTGCGGCAATGAAGAAATGACTATGTTTTGCGATTTCTCTTGCTCAGAAAGACTTAGAAAGTTGATAATTGTGGGCAATGTTAGAAATGTGATGAGAAACAAGAATTATGTAAAAGGATTGATGTAAGTCATTGTTTCCAAGAGAAAGTGAGACAGAAGTGTAAAAAAGCGTTGCTTTGTGCGGCAATGAAGAAATGACTATGTTTTGCGATTTCTCTTGCTCAGAAAGACTTAGAAAGTTGATAATTGTGGGCAATGTTAGAAATGTCATGAGAAACAAGAATTATGTAAAAGGATTGATGTAAGTCATTGTTTCCAAGAGAAAGTGAGACAGGAGTGTAAAAAAGCGTTGTTTTTTTACGGCAATGAAGAAATGACTATGTTTTGCGATTTCTCTTGCTCAGAAAGACTTAAAAAGTTGATAATTGTGGGCAATGTTAGTAATGTCATGAGAAACAAGAATTATGTAAAAGGATTGATGTAAGTCATTGTTTCCAAGAGAAAGTGAGACAGGAGTGTAAAAAAGCGTTGTTTTTTTACAGCAATGAAGAAATGACTATGTTTTGTGATTTCTCTTGCTCAGAAAGACTAAGAAAATTGATAATTGTGGGCAATGTTAGAAATGTCATGAGAAACAAGAATTATGTAAAAGGATTGATGTAAGTCATTGTTTCCAAGAGAAAGTGAGACAGGAGTGTAAAAAAGCGTTGTTTTTGTACGGCAATGAAGAAATGACTATGTTTTGCGATTTCTCTTGCTCAGAAAGACTTAGAAAGTTGATAATTGTGGGCAATGCTAGAAATGTCATGAGAAACAAGAATTATGTAAAAGGATTGATGTAAGTCATTGTTTCCAAGAGAAAGTGAGACAGGAGTGTAAAAAAAACGTTGTTTTTCTACGGCAATAAGGAAATGACTATGTTTTGCGATTTCTCTTGCTCAGAAAGACATAGAAAGCTGATAATTGTGGGCAATGTTAGAAATGTCATGAGAAACAAGAATTATGTAAAAGGATTGATTTAAGTCATTGTTTCCCCAGAGAAAGTGAGACAGGAGTGTAAAAAAGCGTTGTTTTTGTACGGCAATGAAGAAATGACTATGTTTTGCGATTTCTCTTGCTCAGAAAGACTTAGAAAGTTGATAATTGTGGGCAATGTTAGTAATGTCATGAGAAACAAGAATTATGTAAAAGGATTGATGTAAGTCATTGTTTCCAAGAGAAAGTGAGACAGGAGTGTAAAAAAGCGTTGTTTTTTTACAGCAATGAAGAAATGACTATGTTTTGTGATTTCTCTTGCTCAGAAAGACTAAGAAAATTGATAATTGTGGGCAATGTTAGAAATGTCATGAGAAACAAGAATTATGTAAAAGGATTGATGTAAGTCATTGTTTCCAAGAGAAAGTGAGACAGGAGTGTAAAAAGCGTTGTTTTTGTACGGCAATGAAGAAATGACTATGTTTTGCGATTTCTCTTGCTCAGAAAGACTTAGAAAGTTGATAATTGTGGGCAATGCTAGAAATGTCATGAGAAACAAGAATTATGTAAAAGGATTGATGTAAGTCATTGTTTCCAAGAGAAAGTGAGACAGGAGTGTAAAAAAAACGTTGTTTTTCTACGGCAATAAGGAAATGACTATGTTTTGCGATTTCTCTTGCTCAGAAAGACATAGAAAGCTGATAATTGTGGGCAATGTTAGAAATGTCATGAGAAACAAGAATTATGTAAAAGGATTGATTTAAGTCATTGTTTCCAAGAGAAAGTGAGACAGGAGTGTAAAAAAGCGTTGTTTTTGTACGGCAATGAAGAAATGACTATGTTTTGCGATTTCTCTTGCTCAGAAAGACTTAGAAAGTTGATAATTGTGGGCAATGTTAGAAATGTCATGAGAAACAAGAATTATGTAAAAGGATTGATGTAAGTCATTGTTTCCAAGAGAAAGTGAGACAGGAGTGTAAAAAGCATTGTTTTTCTACGGCAATGAAGAAATGACTATGTTTTGCGATTTCTATTGCTCAGAAAGACATAGAAAGCTGATAATTGTGGGCAATGTTAGAAATGTCATGAGAAACAAGAATTATGTAAAAGGATATATGTAAGTCATTGTTTCCAAGAGAAAGTGAGACAGGAGTGTAAAAAAGCGTTGCTTTGTGTGGCAATGAAGAAATGACTATGTTTTGCGATTTCTCTTGCTCAGAAAGACTTAGAAAGTTGATAATTGTGGGCATGTTTGAAATGTCATGAGAAACAAGAATTATGTAAAAGGATTGATGTAAGTCATTGTTTCCAAGAGAAAGTGAGACAGGAGTGTAAAAAAGCGTTGCTTTGTGCGGCAATGAAGAAATGACTATGTTTTGCGATTTCTATTGCTCAGAAGGACTTAGAAAGTTGATAATTGTGGGCAATGTTAGAAATGTCATGAGAAACAAGAATTATGTAAAAGGATTGATGTAAGTCATTGTTTCCAAGAGAAAGTGAGACAGGAGTGTAAAAAAGCGTTGTTTTTTACGGCAATGAAGAAATGACTATGTTTTACGATTTCTCTTGCTCAGAAAGACTTAGAAAGTTGATAATTGTGGGCAATGTTAGAAATGTCATGAAAAACAAGAATTATGTAAAAGGATTGATGTAAGTCATTGTTTCCAAGAGAAAGTGAGACAGGAGTGTAAAAAAGCGTTGTTTTTTACGGCAATGAAGAAATGACTATGTTTGCGATTTCTCTTGCTCAGAAAGACTTAGAAAGTTGATAATTGTGGGCAATGTTAGAAATGTCATGAGAAACAAGAATTATGTAAAAGAATTGATGTAAGTCATTGTTTCCAAGAGAAAGTGAGACAGGAGTGTAAAAAAGCGTTGTTTTTGTACGACAATGAAGAAATGACTATGTTTTGCGATTTCTCTTGCTCAGAAAGACGTAGAAAGTTGATAATTGTGGGCAATGCTAGAAATGTCATGAGAAACAAGAATTATGTAAAAGGATTGATGTAAGTCATAGTTTCCAAGAGAAAGTGAGACAGGAGTGTAAAAAAGCATTGTTTTTTCTACGGCAATGAAGAAATGACTATGTTTTGCGATTTCTCTTGCTCAGAAAGACATAGAAAGCTGATAATTGTGGGCAATGTTAGAAATGACATGAGAAACAGAGATTATATAAAAGGATTGATGTAAGTCATTGTTTCCAAGAGAAAGTGAGACAGCAGTGTAAAAAAGCGTTGTTTTTGTACGAGCTCAATGAAGAAATGACTATGTTTTGCGATTTCTCTTTCTCAGAAAGACTTAGAAAGTTGATAATTGTGGGCAATGTTAA